>NC_061862.1:49069112-49367508 GCF_907164915.1 Impatiens glandulifera | reverse complement strand
GTCGGTTAACATGATTTTCACATTCGCGGTTGCTCAAGTCTTTCTAAACATGTTGTGTCACCTCAAGTTCGGGTTGTTCATCTTCTTTGCATTTTGGGTTGTAGTCATGACCATTTTTATCTACTTCTTCTTACCCGAAACCAAGAACATTCCGATTGAGGAAATGGTGGTTGTGTGGAAGGAACATTGGTTTTGGTCGAGATTCATCTCCGAAGTCGATTACGCTAATGGAAGAGCTGTCGAGATGGGCGACAAGGCTGCTAGTTTCGTTAAATATGTTTAAGTCACGATAAACATTATCATTATTGTTATAGTTTGTCATTATAATTACTTACCATAAGAAGTTTCTAGGATTATGATTTCCATCCTTAATGTTTTCTTGGGTAGTTGTGAGTATGATTTGTTTTCTTATCTACAACTTAATTATATATGCTTAATCCAAAATAATTATTGATCTTCATTAAGGAGGCTATTAAAGTTGATTCTAAAGCTCTTTCACGGATTATAAACAATTTGATAGAATGAGCAAGGAATTCTTGTTTGAAACTTCTATAGAAACTACATTTATGGTTTGTCAATTTGTCATTGTTTTGTGGCATAATCTTCACATTATTAATTATATATGTAATTATAATAATGTATAGGCATATATTAATTATATTGTACATTAAATGCCATCATAGGTTTAAGTTCAAATAAAATAGTAAATTAATTAAAATGTAAATGTTCAAGCTTAATTAGACATACTTAATGTATGTATTATGTGTTAGGCTAATAAGATTTAAACTTATAATGTTTAAAATATTAATTTATAACATTCAAGTTAAGTAGGAAAATATATGCATTCAAAGAAATCTTATTTTCACACTAAAGAATGTCATAATTTTATTATTTTTATTTTAAAACATCCTGATTTAAATGGAGAATCTTACCTTGTTGGCATGCTTTAAAAAATAAATTTGAATCAAAATGATATATATATATATATATATATATATATATATATATATATATATATATATATATATATATGGGGATTATGTTATAATCAAATATTTCAAATAATAATTAAAGAAAATATGGAAGTGTGTTAATTGTTTGTGTACCAATGTAATTAAGTAATCATGTAATATTGTGGACAAAGGTCCACATCTTCTCACAACCAAATAAGTGTGTAACTATTGAAAAGTTTTAACTTTATTTGTCTTTTTTTTTGTTTTGTTAAAATAGTAAAATGCACCTATATTTAGGGTTAAATCCACCATCTCTTATAACAACAACCTCTTATAATATTGATGTCTAATTGTGTTTGCTATATGTTTTTATTAAAATGATAATTTGATCTAGTCAAATGCAAAAGTTGCATCAATTATCATAGAAATACAAAATAAAATAATTACAAAAACTATAAATAGTATAATTCACTACGGTAGCTTAAGTGGTTGCTAAGAAATTAAAGATTACGAATTCGATTCCAACTTAAAATACTTTAGTCCATCAAAACACATTCCAAATTGATTTCATCCGTAACTACTAAAGAGAACACAAATCTTCAAGAGAAATATGATTTTCTATAAAGAAATGAATAATTAAGTATTAGTACGGAAAAAATAGGAAATTCCACGATTTCAACTATCAAAATAAAGAAGCAAAAGAATTGATGAATCAAAATCTAGAAAACAGTTAACTTTAAATCCTCAAAGTTTGGGGAATCAAATTCGCATGCTTTTCCCGTTAAGAAGACTGTCACTACCTCCCTTTAGCTTGTCTCATGAAAGACCCTATTAAAAGGGGATAGAGCAAAGTGGGTGGTTAAATTAATGGTCCATTTATGAAAAGAGGGATCTTAGTTTTTTTAATCAATTTAGTCACACCCTTCAAGATGAAGCAAGCAAGCATCCTATGTAATATGTTGTTTGTTTTTAAATCGGTCTCCACAAGTTTTTGTGTCTATAAAACGATTTTCACGTCACAAAAAGACCCGATATCATCGACAAAAGATTGTCATTTGCGACGTATGGTCCCTTGAATGTTGTTAAAATTGAGGGTATACTAAAACATAAAATATTTATAAATTAAAACAGCAACTTTGTATTAGATATTTATTGAGTGGGAGATAAAGAAAATTAAAATCACAAGATGCATGAGAGTATTGTATAATGGATAATGCATGTATTCTTTGGATAGAGAAATGGATAAGTACTAATATTTTTAAATAATACTGTCTAAAGTAGAAAAAAAGTATTGAAAGCAACTTTGTAACAAACATAACAGCTTTATAATGTTCCATTTAATGTATTCATATCAAAATCAAACCATATGTATTTGTTATCAAACAATATGGATAACAAAAAATGAATATCAATCTAAAAAGTTTTATCAAATGATAAGAAACATAAGACAAACAAGATATCATTAATAGCACAATTCAATTCCTGAATTTCTGTCAAGTTATATCTGATTTTGAAAGTTAGGACCCAAAAAGTTTCCAAAAATCAATTATTCTTACTTGATGTTAAAAAGGTTTTTCCAAAAAATAAAATGTATTCATACTTTTGTTCTAGAAGTATAGATATAGTGAATATTTTTTTTAAACAAGCATAAAATTATCATTATTGATATTAATATTAAATCAAAGATATCCTCGTGGATGATACAAATAATCTGACCAATTCAACTTTTTAAATATTTAGGTTTGATTTGTACTTAAAAATGTTCTAATTTAAAATGGGTCATGATTGTATAATATACTTAGATAATCTATATTATCTCATCTCCCAGGGATCAAATTTACAAGGGGCAACCAACAATGTTGCAATTTAATTATCAAATTAGAATCAGATTCTATTATACCTTTAAGTGAAATGATATTTATATTGATAGTGTATTTAAAATCGTAAAAGTTTATTTTAAAAAATATTGATAAATATTATTATTATATATATAGTTAAGTATAAATTAATAATAAATAATTTGACACTAAAAAAATTCATATTTACCTAATTCATTTATCTCAATAAATAAATAATAAGTTTTTTTTAAAAATTTTTAATATAAATTCACTTTAAAAAAAAAACATTGTATAAAATTGTAAAATCTAAATTCTTAATATCTCAAAATTTGATAATAGTAAATTTGAAATGGTAAAAATTTAATTACGTTAAGAAAATTATATTAATCTACGTTACATTTCTTTAAAATCTTAAAATTTTAAGATTTAAGATTTTAACAACATGTTGATTCTTTTGGATCAAATATAAAAAGGCTTTCTTTCTGCATAATTAATTTTCCAAGCTTAAAATATCTGGCCTGTTTAGCCTAAAAAAAGGCCCATCTAGTTTTGGACCTACAACCTGATCCATTTTTCAATATTCAAGATTGGGCTTTATGTCTTTTAATCTTATACTCTTTACAAGTTTTAAGATCAGTTTGGAATGGGTACTGCATTCTGAGGCAAATTTTATTTTTCTCTTTACAATAACGAAAAAAGAATTGGGAAATAACACTATTTATTCCATATAAATTATAAATGTTATTTGATCTATTTTAAAATAATTCAATCAAAATTTTATTTTATGCAAACCTAATGAAATGTTAGCTCATATTGAAGGAAAAAGGTTGAAGCTAGCAATTTGGGATATAGGTACACCTAATCCTTGTAATAGGAAATCTTGCTATTAGGATGCATTGGAAGTCGATGGAGGTCTCTAATAGACTATTTCATGTGAGTTTCCTTGATTCACTTGGTACATTGGAGAAATATCATCAAGTGTGCAACTTGCTCCCAAAGACATCATGAATCTCCATATGAAGAAACAAATGATTCAAAGGTATATGATTCATGACTTGTTTTTTTATTAATTATAATCATAGGATAGCCAAAATCACTAAGTCCTTAATTAGTTGAAGTTTTAATTGGGTCTACTCTCCAAGCAGTGTGTAAAACTCAAACTTCTTTCTAAAAAAAGACTCAAACTTAAATCCTTGCTAAGGATACCAAGTTACTTAGTGAACTGAATCAACAATAAACCATACACTCAACTTATGGATATGTTACTTTTACTTATTCAAGGTTATTTGAGTTCATGGAGAAACTATATTATGTGAACTGTAAAAGAATTCATTTTGATGACATTTATATTGAATTCATTATGGCTTGTGGATTAGGATGGACTATTGTATAGAGCATGACGATTGATATCTTCTGATGCCCAACTTTACGTCAGTGACTTTCTTCTATCTGGCATTGGGATCGATAAAGGCAGCTACCATCTCGGGAATTCAAAAATGAGGAGAGAAAGAAGTCGTGGAGTGGGCCTGGAAGGAATGGGCTAA
This sequence comes from Impatiens glandulifera, assembly GCF_907164915.1. Lineage (NCBI taxonomy): Eukaryota > Viridiplantae > Streptophyta > Magnoliopsida > Ericales > Balsaminaceae > Impatiens > Impatiens glandulifera. The sequence goes on along the minus strand of NC_061862.1, from coordinate 49,363,173 downwards.
TTAGCTAAGTTGGTAAATTGCCCCCTTTACACCGAGAGAGTCAGCCGTTGTAGATGCTTTGAGAAGAGGTCCTATAATACTAAAGGCATCCATTATTTATACATGGCTAAGGCGGGATGGATTGCAGCTGGACTTATGATGTCTTTTTTCTATATTTGGTAGTTAAATCTCTGGTTCCTCTCCTTATTGTAGGTTGATGCTGCTCATTTGTCCCAACAGATAAGAAAAAAAGATTTAACAATCAAGTAAGTGAGCCACAATTTTATTGTCAATTGAATTGAAACTATCATGTCAATGTTCCATATTTTTGCAAACATTAATAATATAGTTCTACCATAGTTTCGGTATTATATGCTCTATATATTTCTATTAATAACCTACTGAAATCATTCTATTGGTCTTCCATAAAAGCTAATTTGTTGGTTCATAAGGCTGAACTTATTTCAAGGACATGTGAAATTTATATTTCACTTGTTCTTCTCAAATAACTAGATTTAAATACTTAGTTTTTACAGAATAAACAAGTACATGGTTTATTGCGAGAAAAAACAACTTATAGAAGTGTTACTTTTACTTATTCATGGGTATTTGAGTTCATGGATAAACTATATTATGTGAACCGTAAAAGAATTCATTTTGATGACATTTATATTGAATTCATTATGTCTTGTGGTTGGGATGGACTTATGATGTCTTTGATCTATATTTGGTAGTTAAACCTCTGGTTCATCTCCTTATTGTAGGTTGATGTTGCTCATTTGTCCCAACAGATAAGAAAAAGATTTAACAATCAAGTAAGTGAGCCACAATTTTATTGTCAATTGAATTGAAACTATCATGTCAATGTTCCATATTTTTGCAAATATTGATAATATAGTTTTACCCTTGTTTCGGTATCATTAGCTCTATATATTTCTATTAATAACTTACTGAAATCATTCTATTGGTCTTCCATAAAAACTAATTACTTGGTTCTTAAGGCTGAACTTATTTCAAGGACATGTGAAATTGATATTTCACTTGTTCTTTTCGAATAACTAGATTTAAATGCTTAATTTTTACTGAATAAACAAATACATGGTTTATCGCGAGAAAACCCAACTTATGGATATGTTACTTTTACTTATTCATGGTATTTGAGTTCATGGATAAACTATATTATGTGAACCGTAAAAAAATCATTTTGATGACATTTATATTGAATTCATTATGGCTTGTAGGTTGGGATGGACTTATGATGTCTTTGATCTATATTTGGTAGTTAAACATCTGGTTTCTCTCCTTATTGTAGGTTGATGCTGCTTATTTGTCCCAACAGATAAGAAAAAGATTTAACAATCAAGTAAGTGAGCCAAAATTTTACTGTCAATTGAATTGAAACTATCATGTCAATGTTCCATATTTTTGCAAACATTGATAATATAGTTCTACCCTTGTTTCAGTAGCATATGCTCTAGATATTTCTATTAATAACCTACGGAAATCATTCTATTGGTCTTCCATAAAAGCTAATTTGTTGGTTCATAAGGCTGAACTTATTTCAAGGACATGTGAACTGATATTTCACTTGTTCTTCCCGAATAATTAGATTAAAATGCTTAGTTTTTACAGAATAAACAAGTACATGGTTTATTGCGAGAAAAACCAACTTATGGATATGTTACTTTTACTTATTCATGGGTATTTGAGTTAATGCATAAACTATATTATGTGAACAGTAAAAGAATTTATTTTGATGACATTTATATTGAATTCATTATGGCTTGTGAGTTGGGATGGACTTATGATGTCTTTGATCTATATTTGGTAGTTAAACCTCTGGTTCCTCTCCTTATTGTAGGTTGATGTGCTCATTTGTCCCAACAGATAAGAAAAAGATTTAACAATCAAGTAAGTGAGCCACAATTTTTACTGTAAATTGAATTGAAACTATCATGTCAATGTTCCATATTTTTGCAAACATTGATAATATAGTTCTACCCTTATTTCGGTAGCATATGCTCTAGATATTTCTATTAATAACCTACGGAAATCATTCTATTGGTCTTCCATAAAAGCTAATTTGTTGGTTCATAAGGCTGAACTTATTTCAAGGACATGTGAAATTTATATTTCACTTGTTCTTCTCAAATAACTAGATTTAAATACTTAGTTTTTACAGAATAAACAAGTACATGGTTTATTGCGAGAAAAACCAACTTATGGATATGTTACTTTTACTTATTCATGGTATTTGAGTTCATGGATAAACTATATTATGTGAACCGTAAAAAAATCATTTTGATGACATTTATATTGAATTCATTATGGCTTGTAGGTTGGGATGGACTTATGATGTCTTTGATCTATATTTGGTAGTTAAACATCTGGTTTCTCTCCTTATTGTAGGTTGATGCTGCTTATTTGTCCCAACAGATAAGAAAAAGATTTAACAATCAAGTAAGTGAGCCAAAATTTTACTGTCAATTGAATTGAAACTATCATGTCAATGTTCCATATTTTTGCAAACATTGATAATATAGTTCTACCCTTGTTTCAGTAGCATATGCTCTAGATATTTCTATTAATAACCTACGGAAATCATTCTATTGGTCTTCCATAAAAGCTAATTTGTTGGTTCTTAAGGTTGAACTTATTTCAAAGACATGTGAACTGATATTTCACTTGTTCTTCCCGGATAACTAAATTTAAATGCTTAGTTTTTAAAGAATAAACAAGTACATGGTTTATCGCGAGAAAAATCATGTTAATTAATAATGTTTTTTTAAGACCTGAGCTTGATACTAGTAGTAGATTGCATACTTGAGCTCTCTTTTTGTTTAATTACTTGCTATATTTTCTTATCATATCACCAAATTTGTTTTGTATGCGGTCCATAGTAATGGTAACTAGAATAGCCTAATGCAAAAATAAAAGAAGAATCAAACATATTTTTTGAAGTTATGCATGATGAATCGCTTTTTGATCACTTGTTCTGTTTCATTTAGTTTCTTGTATGCGGTCTATAGTAATAGTAACTAGAATAGCCTAATGCAAGAAATAAAAAAAAAGATCAAACATATTTTCTTAAGATATCCCTGATGAATCTCTTTTTGATCACTTTTCTGTTTCATTTAGTTTATTGTATACGGTATATAGTAATGGTAACTTGTAATAGTCTGGTGCAAGAAATAAAAGAAGAATCAAACATATTTTCTTAAGATATTCATAATGAATCAATTTTTGATCACTTGTTCTGTTTCATTTAGTTTCTTGTATTTGGTATATAGTAATTAATGGTAACTAGAATAGTCTGATGCAAAAATAAAAGAAGAAGCAAACATATTTTTTTAAGATATCCATGATGAATCGCTTTTGATCACTTGTTCTGTTTTATTTAGTTTCTTGTGTGCGGTCTATAATAATGGTAACTAGAATATGCAAGAAATAAAAGAAGAATCAAACATATTTTCTTAAGATATCCATGATGAATCGATTTTTGATTACTTGTTCTATTTCATTTAGATTCTTGTATGCGGTTTATAGTAATGGTAATTAGAATAGCCTGGTGCAAGAAATAAAAGACGAATCAAACATATTTTCTTAAGATATCCTGATGAATCTCTTTTTGATCACTTGTTCTGTTTCATTTGGTTTATTGTATACGGTATATAGTAATGGTAACTTGTAATAGTCTGGTGCAAGAAATAAAAGAAGAATCAAACATATTTTCTTATGATATCCATGATTAATCGATTTTTGATCACTTGTTCTGTTTCATTTAGTTTCTTGTATGCGGTTTATAGTAATGGTAATTAGAATAGCCTGATCCAAGAAATAAAAGACGAATCAAACATATTTTCATAAGATATCCATGATGAATCACTTTTTGTTCACTTGTTCTGTTTCATTTAGTTTCCTTAGTTAGTGATAGTTCTTGTGGTTATACAGATTATGACACCGTGCCAGAAGGTAACATTTGAGTACCAGGGAAGTGGTTATTCATTACTGTTAATCAAACTTCTATTGAGGGTCAAGAGAAAAATGAAAGAGGGATGATTTCTGCTGACACATATATTGTCTTTGAAGCTCCAAACTCAAGTAGAATAAAGGTAGACTTATCATTATTGTTCTCACATTCGCCTATTAATGCATATGTCAATTTGCAATTTTGAACAAATTGAACCTTTGCAGGTTGTCAATCAACGTAAAGCTGCTAGCAAATTGTCAATCTTGGGATACTAGGCAATGGTGGTCTGAGTGCGGGGTTTGCGGATATATTACATGCATATATCCATCATTGTTTTGTAAAGTTCTCAAAAAATCTTGATAATAAAACATTTCATCTCCCTATTGTAGGTTGATGTTGTTATATATTAAAAAATTGATGAACATTGAATGATATTGTGTTTATCAATGGTGTTGTTGTTTCTTGATTTGAATGATATTTAACTTTAGTTTGACAGTGCTTTGTGTAGAAGTAAGCAGTTGATGAATGAGAATTTTTTTTAAAAAATAGGTTTACAAAGATTGGTTAAATTACCAATCGCCATAGCCTTACTGAGCATCACCGATTGGTCACTAAACCAATCGCCATAGTCTTAGTGAGTAGCACCGATTGGTTGAGTAACCAATCGCTATAGCCTCACTAAGTAGCACCGATTGGTTATGAAACAATCGATGTTATTGCAAAGAATAACACCGAAAGAACTTCTAACGATTGAGACCGATTGGAACAAAACTAATCGGTATAGGGTTATACCAATTGGTAACCATGGTAGTACCGACTGGTAAACTAATCGATATAGGACATTTTTTTACTAGTGATATATATATATATATATATATATATATATATATATATATATATATATATATATATATATATATATATAAGTTCTTAATTTGATTTTTTGTTTAGTTTGTCGGGTCGAGAGTTTGGTTAATTTAAATATATATGTGAGACTACATGGATACTTGGTTCGGATCGTGGTTGACCTACCCATAAACTTGAAACGGTTAAAAATAAAATTAAAAATGCTATATGTTTCGAATTTGTAGCCTAACAAAACAAGTGTAACACTTTAACTAACTAAACTAATAAGATTTTATATTTTAAATTTAACATCTATTGATGAACGCGTGACATTCCTAACAATATAAGTTTAATTTTTTTTAACTAATGAATTTGTTTGGTTTGTCAGATCGAGAAATATGGTTAATTTTTATATATATGTGAGAGTAAATTGATACTTGGATTGAATTTGTGGGTGGTTTGCTAAGGTGATAAAGAAACATATGAAAAAATATAAGTCACAAAATGAAAGGTCGATTGAGGAGATTGATGTTTGGTTTGATGAGGATAAAGGTGTGTGAAAGTGTGTGAGGTCACCGAGATGAGATATCGATTGAGATTCGATGGTTAATTTACCGAAGTAGGGGTAAAAAAAGAGATCGCGGTAATATAAAAGATTATGATAATAAATGAGATATTATTGATTAAAATATATGAATGAGATATTGATAAATCGAATTATAAAATTGTGTGAGGTCACGAGATCAAAGATTGATTGAGATTTGTGGTTGATTTTCCAAGTGGATAAAAAATGAATATGAAAAAGTGTGAGTTGCAACATAAGATGTCGTGATAAGGTGAAACTCATGAGATGTGAGATTTATGGGGATAAGAGTCGGATAATAAAGGAGATATCAGTGGTTAAAAATAATATGAATGAAATTTTGATTAACCGAAATGTGAAAATGTATGAGCTCACGATACTAGATGTCGATGAGATTGATGATTGTTTTGTCGAGTGTGATAAGAAATATGTGAGGTTATGATATGAGAGATCGATCGAGAATATTAATTGATTTGACGAGAGATAATACTTGTAAAAATGTGCGAGGTCTCGATATGAGATGTAAATTGTGTGGTTGGTTTGTCGAAATAGTGGTAAAAAGTGTTGCAGTAAGAGTTCGATAATAATAGCAAAATTATTGACACAACTTTAAGTAAAATCTCTCCTTAGAAAATTACATTTCTCTTCTGCGGGGAGGCCTCAGATCTACGACCAGAACACTGATGTTATCGGAACTGTCCCTTGCCAGTGCGAGCCTCGCCAGAATAATCGAAGCGTGCGAACAAGTCTTATGACCTCCTGCTGATAACAAGCACATTCTTACAAGTGCGCATGCGGTCTCATTGGAAACTACGTCCCATAGCCCATCGCTTCCGAGTATCAGAAACTCATCCTCTTCCGTTCTATCTATTACACATACCTCCGGCTCCGATATCACGAACGGTTTCAGGTAGTCATCTCCAATTGCTCTAGACATAGCTAGAACGCCAAGCACTCTTGCTACGTCCCAGTGTATAACGCGGCCCCCTGCTTTCTCGATCCGATCCAGCTCATCCGGACGATCAGGCTGTGCATGCACCAGATTCAATTCAATATATAATTAACAACAACATATAAGACAATCGCAGCAGGAAGCAGCCAAATCCAAATCCAAATCCAAACGGATCGAACTTTCTCACCTTATGATCGGAAGATAGAGGAATAGCGACGGCGTTCCTACAGAGTACGGCTCGAGAGTCGCCGCAATTGGAGACGACGATCTTCTCCGGCATGACTAAGGCCACTACAGCAGTCGATCCAACCGCATAGCATCGACAGTTGGAACTCGAGACGTGAACCATCGCCTCCCTATCCATGCGAGAGAAACTCCGATCCATCAATTCCTTCCAAATTATAACCTCCTCCTCCTCCACACCTTCCAGTTCCTCCTTCACTATTCCGTGTAACCGATCCCTGCACTTCATCGCAACCTGAAAGAATCGAATCGAATCAAATCAAATCAAATCAAATCAAATCAATCACTCCGATCTCTCTCAACAGTCAACACATCGCGAAAGATGAATTAGAAGTATTCTAGCTGTTCGATCTATATGATACTCACATGCGAGCAGCCGTGGCCATCGTAAACTGCAAAAAAGTGCAGATCGGAAGGATTGATCTTCTTCTGATCATCGCTCCTCCTCCTCCTCCGCCTATAAAACGAAGGATGAGCGGCCACTGCATCTTCCATAGCTTTCCTCATCCCGTCTACTGACGCTATCCCAAACTTAGGAGGAGGATTCTGCTCATCTGCTGCCGCCTCACCCTCAGCCATCATTTTCTCACCAGTACTGCTTTCAATGCCTCCTCTTATTCATTATTTAAAGTGTATTCATTTCCTCTTTCATACAAAAAAAAAATGTTTTGTTATTTATTAAATAGGTGGATATTATAATTTTTTTAAAATAATTCATATATATTAAAAATAATAATTATTATTTAAGCACACCAACAAAAACATTATATTAACCCATCTGACTAGATAGTTAGTTCATTAGAAAATAATCGAATAGTGTTGAATGGTAACACGATGGGCTTGTTTAAGGAATGAGTTTTTTTGAGTTTTACCTGGGTTTATCCTAAAAATTTTTGTTTGGTAAAAATTATGAAAAAATTAGTTTTTAAAATTTGAAAACTAATTTACCTTTTGACTTTAGAGGATATGATGTAGGTGAGAGAACGATGGTTTAGAGAGAGATGATAAAATTAGAAGATAATTTTGATATTTAAATGTTAAAATTATTTAATTTAATGATTAATAAGATGTTTGGGTTTTAGAATAAAAATTGGGTTTATCCCAAAAACTCTTTCATCAAACGAGCTCGATATGTACTCATGTTATATCAGTAGTCTCAATCAAAACTTCACAACAACTACCAAAAAAAATTCAAGTCGGGCATCATATAATGAATCTTAATAATACTTCGGATACTATTCACTTTGACAATGTAAAGTAATTGAGTCGCCGATTTAATCTTTTATAACATATACGACAACGATTTATCATGATGTAATTTTTTTTTTCTTAATGCCACAAAATCTTAAAAATATACTATAGAATCGAGTCTCTCCAAATCACATCATTAATCAATTACATTTTACCATCCATCTTTCAAATTTAGTCTAATTAAAACAATAACAAATTCTCAATAGGGACTTAAATGACTGTATCTTCTTAGCATCATGATGAATACAATTACCCTCTTAAAAAAATAAAAACAAAAATCGATGAGTCTTGATAACATGCAAAAATTGTGATGACGTGTTTGATTTACATATACAGCTGGCTTAATCAGAACCATGCATGCAAAACTGTGATAGAGAAAGCTGTACTATCTAATAATGAAAAAGGGCTTACGTGTCCTTCTTATAAAGAACTTTCTCGAAAGAGAAGAGACACGTCACTAAAAGGTCGGCAACAACTCTTTTGACTTTCTCTCTTATCATCCCCTTTATAAGCACACAAATTATAATAATTTTTTCATATTCAACATTCGTACGGCTAAGATCAATGGGAAGATCTCCTTGCTGTGAAAAAAATGGTCTCAAAAAAGGACCATGGACCACTGAAGAAGACCAAAAGCTTCTTCATTATATCAATAACAACGGTTATGGAAACTGGAGAACTCTCCCCAAAAATGCTGGTATATATATATTTACTAATTTTAGTTTCAAATTAAACACATAATCATTGATTTTTTTGAAATTAAACAATGTTCATGATCGTGTGTCGTTTAGGGCTTCAAAGATGTGGAAAGAGTTGCCGACTTCGATGGATTAATTATTTGAGACCCGATATCAAAAGAGGAAAATTCACTTTGCATGAAGAGGAATCAATCATACATTTACATAGCTTTTTGGGAAACAAGTAATAATTAATAATTAATAATTAATAATTAATAATTAATAATTAATAATTAATAATTAATAATTAAACTTAGTTTATATCTTTTCCCTTTTAGCGACGTTTTAATTTGTTTTATTTTTATAATTAGGTGGTCGGCTATTGCAGCTCGGTTACCTGGAAGAACTGATAACGAGATTAAAAATTACTGGAATACCCATATCAAGAAAAAACTACTTAGAATGGGGATTGATCCTGTAACCCACAACCCTCGCCTCGATCTTCTAGATCTATCATTTCAACAAATGCGTTTACAACCGAGTTTCGTTAACCCGGAGATCTTACTATTAGCTACGTCTCTCTTCTCTTCCAAACATGAGTTAAGTATTCCCACACAAATTCCTCAAGACAACAATATTCTTCAATCCCAAAACCAATGTCAAAGTGTTGTTTATGATAACTCAAATGTCGCCTTTTTTAGCCCCGAAAACTATGAGCAGACAAACGGAATGGGATTTGATGGGAATCTACGACAAATCTGTAGCGACGGTTTGTTTGAGAGTAGTAATATTGAAGTTCCTTCTTTGATAAACTTTAGTAATGATAAAATTATTAATCAAATTAGTAACAATGTGTCGAGTTCTAAAGAGATGAATTCGAGCTCGACATATGTCAACATATTGGGAGAAGAACAAGGAAGTTATTGTAGTGATTATGATAGGTTCGAAATTTCTGATATTTATGATGTCAACTATTTCATGTAATTTGGGGAAAATAATTAAGAATAATGCATGGTTCATGACGTCATTTGCCAAATTAGTCTTCTGGGTCTACTTGTTTTCTTTGTTCACTTCAAAATACTTTTTTTATTGAGTTGAATACATTAAATCAAATCAAATTCAATTGAATATTTGACAAAAGTTAATTTATTTTTTAGTGAATGAAATCATTTTCATTAATATGTATGTTCGTCATGAAGGTCACAAACCTAAAAACAGAGATAAGTTTAAGCAACACTTTGAAACAACACAATTTATGAGTCTCCCTTTGACAATAAAAATAAAAATTCAAAAATCATATATATAATGGCTTTTATTCAACATGAATTTCAATAGCCTTTGAAATTATAAACATTGTTTTTAATTAAAATATATATTTTTATTTAATATATATAAAAAAACATTAAAAATACTCAATACATATAATTACAAATGGACACCTACTCCGTATATATATTGCTAAATCTTTGAGATTATATTACCAAAATATAAAACCCAAGAAAAGAACTCTTATATTTGAGTTTTTTTTAAATAATCTAAAACAATTCACAAATATTTTAATTTTTTTTCTTATCAATCAAAATTAAAATATTAAATTACTTTTTACTATATTTTATATAAATAATAATGTGTTTTAATTAAAAAAATATTTAAAAAATATGTACTTACTTTAACTTAGGCTTCGTTCGGATTGAGGTTTTAAAAAAACTAGAGAGGAAAAAAATAATGATTGGTGATGATTTTGAGGAGGTGATGATTATTTTTTTTTTAAACTTAAAGAGTATTAATATATATGAATAAAATAAAAAATAATAATTTAAAATATATGGTATTTTAGTATTTTTATTAAAAAAATGAGTGATGTAATTGTTTAGAAGTAATTGATTTTGAATGAGTTTTTTAAAAAAACAAAGAAAACAAGTCCTTAAAAATTTGCAAATAGAATCGAAATTCTGACATTTGGATATCTTAAATCGATTTTTAATACTGCACTAACTTTATAATATATTTTATAAGATAAAACTGGGTAGAATAGTAACTAAATTAATTATAAAATAACTTTTGCACACGAGAACAACTCATGACTTTTTTTTTTTTTTTTTAATGTAACAAATTAGTTGAGATTTTATTATATTTTTATGTGATTTATTTTATTTTTAGAAAATATATAAAATTTGACAGAGTTTGTTTGATCATAGAGGTCGGTTACATTTGTTTATATTCTCGTGGAACAATGTGTAGGGATACACGTGGAAAGTGAGGACCACCTGCAAAAGATCTGTTTGGTTTCATTGAAAATATTGGCGTGGGTCTTGTGCTTAAAAGCTTCAACCTCCTTTCCGTCTAATTGCTGCTCAAACGCCGCCTTAATTTGGTCCCCTCTCATGGATATTGGACACGTATAAATACATCTCATCATCATGACAAGTTGACATCTCATTTGACTGGTAAGTGGTAACAGATTAATTTGCTATATATATATATAAATCAAACTATTTCTCATACTAACTTAATTTTTTTTTTCAAATTAACACATTTTCTTGTTCAACTTTTTAAATAATTTATTTTATTTATTTATTTTCAAATTCTATTTAAACTCAATTTTTTATTATTATAATTAAAATTCATTATATTAATATATATATATTAAATTATTATTTTTTAAAATTTAATATATTTAAATTATTATTTGTATAAACTAAATTATTTATATTTTAATATATATTTTAAATTATTATTTTTATAAATTTAATTATTTATATTTTGATATATAATTTAAATTATTATTTTTTTATAAATTTAATTATTTATATATATATATATATTTACATTTCAATTATTATTGAATATTTTCAACTTTAAACATTAAAATATTATTAATTTACTCTTTGATGACTCTTTGGTTTTAATTTTTATGTTTCTTATTTGTCTCTTTTGGGCAAATTTATACATTTCTTATCCTATAATTTGAAATGACTCATTTATTTTTGTTACACTCTTTTAATCAACTTCTTATTTATCAAAACCATATATATATATATATATATATATATTTCTCTTCACATGTGTCCTTGTCTTTCTTCGACCGCCCAAAGAAAATAATCCTTGAATGGTTTGAAAAATAGAACCCCAAATTAAAAGTGGGATCATGTCTTTAATCGTTTGATGTTTACTGCAAGTTTATAATTTTATCCAATGTTTATTTCAACATGTTAGTCAACTTCTAAACAAATTAAAATTGAGTTCAAATACATTCACAATTACAAAAAAAATAATAGGTAATATCTTTATTATAATGACTTGTTTGATATATTTGAGTCATTTTTAAACAATTTAGTGAATTTACATATAACCTAACTGTTATTTCATACTCGAATTTGAGTAATTTATTTTTATCAAATAGTGTCGACATTTAAATTGTGTTGAATAAAACTCGCACTAAGAATTAAATGAAGATCATTCAACTTTGAATTGGGTCGTATAAAACCCACCATGAAAATTAAATATGACTCAAACTTTAAATTATATTATAAAACTCGAACTATTACAATTTTAATTAATTATTTGGACTTTCACCAAAAACATCCATACTTTTACTTGTATATCATGCACTTTCTTTTTATCTTTAAATAGTACTGATTAGTCTAAATCAACAATTTTAAAGCACTCTAATTGCCCATCTTAATTTGGTTCTGTCTCACTCGAAATTTGAGAAAAAAAAGTACACTATCAAGTTAAAAAACATTTTTTAGAAAATAATTATTTTTTGCGTTACAATAATATTGTTGTATATATATATATATATATTATTAAATTTAAAAATAAAAAAATATATATATTTAATTAAATGTTTCAACTTTTAAACTAAATAAAAATATAATTAAGAATTATTTGTTCATAAAAAAACAAAATTAAATAATGTATATACTTTAACCAAATAATTTAATTTATAATACAAAATTCAAAAGTATCAATTCTCTCTCTATAAAATATTAACCTTCTGTATACTAATTTATTACTTAGTAATTTTTGTTTTATTTTGTAATTTAATATAAAGTAAAAAAAATTATATTATTTTATTATATATATTATAGTTTTCTTTAAAAATTTAATGGAAGATCTCCCAAGAAGGATGGTTTTTTAAAAATAGAATACAAAGTGGTGTGGAATGTGCCGCAAGGAGGACTCATTCTCCATATCTCATATATTTTTATTTCCGATAATTCGGTCTATATGATTTAAGTCACTTACAATAATTCTAAGCAACTTCGTTATATCTTTTGATTATTCGGTGTCAAGTGTTACTATGGCTTACGGGTTAATCTTGGTAAACTTATTAATTTTTCTCGAACTCTGTTTTGTTGAGAATAAGAACAAGGCTCGTCAATATTCTAGGTTTTGGTATTGGTATCTTCACGTTGTTATATCTTGGTATGTCATTGAGTACTAAAGGTCATTATAAGTCCTTTTAGGACCCGATTATTACTAAAATGAAAGATAAGTTATCTATTTATAAATGAAAAATGATCTCGAAATGAGCCGTTTGGTTCTCATCAAAAGTGTTTTGTCCTTTATGTCCACATATAGGATGTTTTGTTCGTTCTACTCAAAGTGTAACAGTGAAATTGTGTATTTTATTGGTTAGTTGGGATTAAGTGAAGCGATACAAGAATTAGGAGGTCTAAATATTCAAGATCTTGTTTTTTTAACAAAGTCCTTCTCTCAATATGGTGCAATAGATTTGCATATGAGTCGGATAGTCTTTAAGTATCATTGATCAAATGTAAATATGGACATGATTGGTCTGGATGGTTCACCAAAAAGTTTAATCACCCTACGGGCTCTAATATTTAGAGTGGAATATATTCTTTATAGAAGAATTATCGCAATCAATCCAAATTCACTATGGGGAATGGGGCCTCGATTAATTTCTAGGATGATGCCTAATACGAGATTAAATGTCTCGATGTGGCATTTTCTAAGCTCGCATCAGTTGTCATTTTTAGAAATGGAACTATTAAGGAAATGTCCGATCAACAAACTTCGGTTATACTAGTCTCATCAGATATAGAAATAGGTTGAATACCATGAAGAGCTCTTCTCATACTAGGTTTTTGATCATAGTGGGGTGTAAGGAGGTGAAACCGGTCATATATAATGTTATGCGATGACAAGACATTATTGTTTTAATGTGGGGCATTGTTATAAATTGTATGCTGAGTTGTCTCCATATGATTTTTGTTGGGAGAAGTTGGGGGAATCCAATAATCCTTATAAATTATCGTTCTTTAGATGAAGTATTATTAATGGTGGAATTTTGACGAATAACATATGTATGAAAGAATATTATATTATGATTAGTGGAATGTGTCTTATGGAGGTTGAATCGGCTTCTCACATTCTTCTACATTGTCGTGGGGTGACATGAATTTAGAGTCTTCTTTGGAGCATAACTGAAATTCAATGAATGATGTTTAAGTCTCTCGATAGTTGTTGGAATATTTGAATCAAGACATTAGATATGGCGAGTCTAAATCGTTGGGTTAGTATCCATATTATCTTTTGGTCGATTATTTTGCTAGAAAAAAAATTGTCATACTATTATTCATTGTTATAATATTTATAATAAAAAAGTATCTTATATACATAAATTACTATTGTTTAATATAATACCGGGCGGTCCACGATATCACACGCCTTTCCTCCTCCACCTCCTGTGAACAAAAACCTCATATATTCTCTGTTGAAACAATCGCCGACTAGGTCTGAATATACGCTACCAAACCGATCACCGACGACGAATCTCGCCGCAGAACAAACAACCTACCCACGACCGATGAATTCTCTCCCTTTCACGACCATCTCAAAATGTTCGCAACTAATTCGGTTCTCAACTTAGTTCTTGGAATTCCATTCAAGGTCAATTCTCGCCATGTATAGGTCCGTCAATCCGTGACATTTATTTTATTTAATCCACCCTCCTCCTCACTCATATTTGTTTTCTTACGCTGATTCTGATTCAATGAATATCAATTCTAAGCTTCACACCTTATCATTGGCATTGAATGAAAAGTACACAATTGCTTGTATGAGATCGTTTTTACATTGCTTAAGCTCAAATCTATTTCTTTTTCGCAACTGCTATGCCAAGACCCCATTTTTAGGTGATTTTTACATCTGCATGTCTCCAGGAATCTTAGCTACCTAGTAAGAAGTTCGCTTTTAAGTGCCTGAACTCTCATTTAGCGGCATGTTTTGGTTCATTTGGTACAAATTGATAAATTAGAGTATTTATGGACATAAATTTGCGAATGTTCTGAGATGCATATATCAATTCATGCTGAGAACCAAGTAGGAGTCTTGATCATTTAGTTTCCTCTGACTGTTCTCTTCCCATTCTTTAAACATTCCCGATTAAGTCATACCCACCATTAATATATTTATCCTTAAGCTTAGTAAAAATTTGGCTCTGTTATCTGGATTGCAGACTTTTGACATTTAAGAATCTAAAGAGAGCTGCACATTTTGCTCATTTAAACCAGGGAGTTCTCTATGGAGAAGGAAAGAAGTGTGGGGAAGTTGTTACTAATGGGTTATCCTCCTCCCAACGGAGATTACAAACTGGATTTATTTTCCCTAGAAAGTATGCTTCATTCATTCCATACGGTTTCAAGAAAAGTTTTTTCAATAATTATTGTGCCGTCCCCTCAAATACCATGTCAGCTCATCATGCTCAAATTCCTTGGAGACGGCTGTTACAGGCATCTCCTAATAGATCACGGCAATCTATTCGCTGGGTAGCCCAAGCAGTTAGCTTGGCCTTGAACCGGTCTTATGTGGTTGTACCAGCAGCATTTGCTCTTACTTGTGGTAGTTTATCCGTGGCACAATCATCAGCAGATCCAAACCCCTTCCATTCAAGGAAACCGTTATCCATGCGAGCTGAAGATGGGCGCGCTTTGTTTACATCTATATTATTCTCGGTGTTTGAAGGCATTGTTTTGGTTTTTAGAGCTTTTTGTTTGACAGTTTTGTTCTCACCCTGCATGGTAATGGCACCATTTGCCGATTCTTTTGGGCTTCGATTCAGACAGACATGGCTTCGTGTTGTGCTTCGGACACTTGAAATAGCTGGCCCGGCGTTCATAAAATGGGGCCAGTGGGCAGCTACACGTCCCGATCTTTTCCCCAGAGATCTATGTGCTGAGCTTTCGAAGCTTCAGGCAAATGCTCCTCAACATAGCTTTTCTTACACCAAAAGAAGTGTGGAGAAAGCATTTGGGCGTAAAATTTCAGAAATTTTTGACAATTTCGAGGAGGTTCCTGTTGCCTCTGGAAGCATTGCTCAAATTCATCGGGCTACTTTGAAACTTAAGAAGGGACAGACGAAACCAATTGTAGTTGCTGTCAAAGTTAGACATCCTGGAGTTGGTGAATATATAAGAAGGGACTTCAATATAATTAATATTGTAGCCAAGGGTTCCACATTCATCCCAACTCTAAAATGGCTAAGGTTGGATGAAAGTGTCCAGCAATTTGCAGCTTTCATGTTGTCTCAAGTTGACCTGGCACGGGAGGCTGCACATCTAAGTCGATTTATCTACAATTTTCGTCGATGGAAAGATGTCTCTTTTCCAAAGCCTGTTTATCCTCTTGTCCATCCTGCAGTTTTGGTGGAAACTTTTGAGCAAGGAGAAAGTGTGTCGTACTATGTCGACGGACTTGAAGGGCATGACAGGCTTAAAAAGGCACTTGCTCATATTGGAACTCATGCACTTCTGAAGATGCTTTTGGTAAGATACCTATATATTTTAATTATCAGTACACAATCTTATGTTACGTTTTGTAATTGGCTGAGAATCAATGTTTTGCACTGCTGTAGGACATATCATGCATACCGATTTATGATCATCGAATGACATTAGCAAGAAGTGACCATTCTAATTAATAAGACCTAACAAGTATTGTGATACAAATCTAGAGAGTTGAAAAAACGAGAATTCTCATTAAGAGTGATTCAATTACAATCAACATAGTCGCCAAAAAAAAATACAATCAACATATCTATCTGAATGAACTCTAAACCACTAACATAGGTACTTATGCTAGGCTGGTCCAACTAACAGACTTAACCACCAATAAGCCCACTAGGGCCACTACATAGCCCAACAACTAATTTTCGTACAGAAGCTAACCCAACCCCAATACCTAACTTTAGCATCGTGTATCTGATGCGAGTAGAATTTCAAGAACATGAATATAAAAGAGAATAGTGACTTTATTGATTGACCCTGAATTGGGATGAGAAAATACAATAGTTACGACCAGAATTAGGGAGAAGAAGAGATACCCAGAATTGGAGATGAGACTAACAAAATACATTCTTCAAGACTAACTAATCAACAACTCTAATCTAATATGTTTAGCTCTATTTATAATAGTTTCTATACATCTAGTATAATGGGCTTAAAAACATAACTGTATTATAAAATGATTAACTTGGTACCACTTAGAACGCCTTAAGTTGAAGTGGAGGTCATAGCTGTAAGGGTGCATGCTAGCTTCCAACATTAAAAAAAAAAATTATTAACTTGTTCATATTAAACTCAAGCTCATTCAGTAGGCAGCCCATCTTTTAATATAAGACTCTGCAAATGAGGTATATCTTCCGTCTCCTCATTTTCGCCAGACCCTATATTTTCTCATGTATCAGTATCATATTGGCTATTAGAGATTCTTAAAAGTCTTTTGTTTGAATCCAACATATTTGTATCCTATTAACCAGTGAATTCTGTAGTAAATTATCAATTAAAATATATAAAGTACCCTTATTTTTGTTCTTTATAACATTTTAAAAGTATACTATGTATATTTTGGTCATTTAACTTGAACCCTCAACTTTCTCATCAAGCAAAATTGTCAAATAGTATGAATTAACCCAAATAACCCTATATACAATAAGCCAGAATTCATGTCTAGAGAAAAGACAACTTAACATTTTCTGGTATATATTTTAGCAAATTTCACATTAAGTTTCTGTTGCAAGGAGTTATGGATTTTTAAGGTAGTTCATTTAATAGTGAAATAGTTAATGCATTTTGTAGGTTTTTGTATGTTTACAACTCTCTGTTTTTTCGCATATTAAAGCATTGTGAAAACATTGTGTTGAGTTTTGGCTCATATACTATTTTTAGTGGGTTAAAGTGGAAGGGTGTTTTAATCTTGTGACTTGATGTACTCCTATAAATAGAGACTTTGTAACCTAGGGTTACTTGGACGTTGAGGTAGTTGAAAATCTATAGAACGACAATTCCTCGATGATGATGTAGACATTGTTGGCAGAACCTCGTAAATCTTATTGTGATCATACTTTTACTCTCTTCTTCTCTGTTGTTTAGATTAGAGTGTTTGGTTTATTTTCTCAACAAGAATTTGAATGATTAGAAACCAACCTGTCCAACTCCATTGTCTCTTTGTATTCTGATGGTTTTGATAGCTGTTAGACTATTATGTTTATCTTTTGTTGCCATGAATTCTTCTTCTTATTTCAGGTTGACAACTTCATCCACGCGGACATGCATCCTGGGAATATTCTTGTCCGTGCACAGAACGAGTCTTCTGAAAAGAAGCTTTTCAAATCAAAGCCGCATGTGGTTTTCCTTGATGTTGGTATGACAGCTGAACTTTCTAGAAACGACCGAGTAAATTTGATCGAATTCTTTAAGGCTGTTGCCACTAGAGATGGAGAAACAGCAGCTCATAGCACTCTCATGTTATCTAAGAAGCAGAACTGCCCCGACCCAGAGGCATTCATCAAGGTAACAACCTATTTTACCTTGTTCGTTTAGTTCTGTTTGGGTGCATCAATGTCTATGTCTGGTTGTTGGGGATTTGAAACAATGATTCTTGTTTATAAGAGGTGTTGATGGTGGTCGTGTTACAGGAAGTTAAGGAGGCGTTTGATTTCTGGGGTACTCCAGAAGGTGATTTAGTTCACCCTGCTGATTGCATGCATCATCTTCTTGAGCAAGTTAGACGGCATAAGGTCAATATCGATGGCAATGTCTGCACTGTCATGGTTACCATGTTAGTCCTCGAGGTAAATATTACATTTTTCTTTACCATTCTCTATCATATTCAAATTTAAAATTATGATTTTTTGGTTGATTTGTTTAGGGTTGGCAAAGGAAACTTGATCCAGAGTATGATGTGATGCACACTTTGAGGACCTTACTTCTCAAGGCAGATTGGGCAAAGTCTCTTACTTATACAATAGAAAGCCTCATGGCCCCTTAAGAAGAAAAGTGTTATTATAATAATAACAATATTATATAATGTTGAAATTCAAATTGTTGGCAGAAATGATTTTCCAACATGTCTGCCAATCTTGTACATCTGAATAATGTTGTGTTTATATTTTCCCTAGGATTTGGGTTGTTTATTACTCACTCCATAAGGCAACAATAGATTTGTTGATTTTTTTGTGTAGTTTTCTTTTTTTTCTTTCTTGTTTTTTTTACCACTGCTCTAAGCTTTGAATATGTAGAGTATTCTTGACATATGACTTTTTACACAAATAACTATTCAAATTATACAAGGGATAGGTCCCATTTGAATTATTTTTAATTTATGTGTTTGTTTGTGTATTCCACTTTTTAATTTGTGTATGTCCAAGTTTAGGTTCAGAACTTTTTCACTTCCAAACGAAATATCGGCTTTGTTTGAAAAATCATATTCAAAGTTGAATCTGAATTTGAACCAAAAAATAATTCTAAATTTATTTTAAAACAATTTTTCTTAAATCAATTCTTGTGAAATGAGATTGAGTTGTCAAAATTCATTTTCTTTTTATTTTTAGAGAAAAGATTCTTGTATTGATTGTGTTAGAAGAATAATGTATTATGTGATACAAACCATATATGGATGAAAGAACTCCTTAAACCTAAGTCTTGACCTAAATAATAATAATAATACATAATTATGTTTTGGGGGATTAACATGGTTTATGAGGAACAATGACAGTTACAAACAGATAAATGATTCAAAATCTTAAAATAAATACAGGATTTACAAATAACCCCTTGAAGTTGAAATTTAATCTATAGACCAAGAAAAGCTCGAACAAAACTTAACTTGGATCTCTATATATTAAAGTTGTATCAAGAGATAGAGTTATATTCACTTATGAAAATTTTGAATATGTTGCGACAAAACTATTCCTTATTTTAGGACATGTTTTTAATGAAAAAGACTATAGGTTACTTTTCTTAAATGAAAAAAAGGATTTACCGGTGACTTTATCATCTCTAAACAAGAATGACATCCACAAGATCTACTGATAAAAGATCTCTCCTTGAGTGAGATGAAAAAGGAATGCAGGAATTCATGGTGGAGAATTCATAGATATAGAAACAAAAACTGAAGAATCGGAGAAGGTATTTAAGGCATATAGAAGAAGATGAAGAGAATCAATCAATCAGCCAATATCCCTATTTTATTGCATATTTCCATTAATAATTACATTGATTTTGTTTCAGGCGTTATTAAAAAGAAGTAAATTTATTTCAATCCACATTAAATAAGAGGGTAAAATATTTTATTTTATTTATTTTTTGCTTGTTTATAACAAGGCAAAACTGGGTTTTTTTCTCATGAAAATGAAAACCTAAGCAGAGAAAAGAGAAGAAGAAGAAGAGCAAAACTGGAAAGCAAAAGCAGCAGCAATAAACAAAAGCAGATAGAGTCAAGAAAAAAAGTTGATTTTGATTTGCTGTTTCGATTGAGTAGCTGGTGCTTCATAGAAACAAAAAAAAAAACTGGTATAAGTATTGACTGACTAGGATGCTCTTCTTATAGTTTGATGAATCAAGAAGAAAACAAGAAGAAGATGGTATTAATTCCAACAAAATGCTAACAGTAAAATGGCCGATATTACTTGACCCCAATCATCCATCATCTGCTTTCAGTTTCTCATTCCTCAGCTGTCGCCGCCTTCCTGGATGAGAAATGCCAAAGGGGCCACGACTTTACAATGTAAGAAATCATATCATCCAACCATTTCAAAACACTTTATTGTATATTATAGAGAGGACTCTAGCTGAGACCAAATTTTCATTTGAAAAAACTTTTTTTTTTTGGTCAAATTTCTCATCCAACTGTGGAAGAATCAATCAGATTAATCACATTTGAAGACAAGGTGTGTGTGTGTGTATATCAACTTAATCTGACACGGATTCAGAATCAAATAAATTGTTTTAAGATGCACCTTGTTTTCAAATGGGATCACATCCGGATTAGAAATAATCAGATCAAACCATGTTTCCAAATGAAGCACCCAATATTAAATGCCTGAATAAAAATAACTCACCTTGAGAGGAAGATCATCATTAATCTCATTGATTGCTGAGGAAACACCATGCAGAGCCATTGTCTTCACCTGTTAATAAAAAAACCATCTTCTTATCATCATTATTATGCATCTCCAATAATATATTATTCTAAAAAAAAAAATCAGATTAATCCATCACCTCCAGTATTTTCTTCCTGGCTTTATGTTGTACAGGTAGTAGCCGAATTTCGTCAATCAAATTGATACACTTGGCAGCATTTTCAGGTGAGACAAAGTTCAATACCGCATTAACACAGGTCTGCATCATTAAAAACACTCAGACTATCAATTTAAGAAACAAACAATATTCATTAAGATGTAACATTCCCCATTAAAATATTCAGGATGCATGCTATTCTCAAAAAGTTATTCATAGTTATTCCCAAATATGATCATATAAGCCTCTACTATTCTTTATTGCTGATATTTAGGGTGGGTGCGTTTTATACAACTGAAAATTAGGTGACAAATAAGTGAAGTATTTGATGGGGAATTAGTGTTGAACAAGTAATTAAAGACTATTAGTGACCAAGTTAATATTCTTCTTACCAAGTTAACTCATCCATAGCTTACCAAATTAAACCAGACTTTTGAACTTAATTTGATTTGAATCTAAATAATTGATTTTAAATATCAGTTCTCAATACACTTAATTCACATATGCATTTAATCATTTACATCCAAAATAATCAAGACAGAAAATCTGGCTTAGTTCCCGCAAGAGGATGATTTAACTTGGTATTATGGTATATGCACATACAAAATACAACTTTAACCAATGTAAATCAACCAACTTGGTATTGTAGTTTTTAAATATTTTCTTGGCATAAGTTCTATATTTTATCAACTACATATAAAGTACTTAGCACTCATATATTATCATTTGGATTATTCAACATTTATTTTCATCTAATTCGGCACTTAAAATTTAGTATACTGAATCCAACACTTAATTTTCAGTTTTTATCAAACGCACCTTCAATTTTCTGATCTGGTACGGACACCCTGCTGGAATAATAACTGCCTCTCCAACATGCTGCTCAAATGTCCATGGTTCAATATCTGACACATAAAGCAGTTTTTTGTTTTTTGTTATAATTGAGTAAGATTGACGTTAATAAAGCGAGAAAGAAAATACTCACTGAACTCCTCCTTAAGCCTTATTTTATGAAACATGTCCAGATAAAAGCTCTCGTCAAAAATTGGATGGACAACCTGTGAAGAATAAGAGGAAAAAAGTAAGCCAGCAAAACACTTGCATTACATGTCCAGTTAGATCTCATTTTTGGCATGAAACATACATTCTCTGGAACACAATAAGGATATCCAATTTCCTTGGAGTGTTTCTTAAGGTATGCCAAAAGCTTTGGAACATCCTGTCGGCGAAAGATGTCCCATTCAGCTCCACAAGAATCAGTCTTTAGTTTCTCTTTAGATGTACCATTCTTGGAAGATTTCTCATCGCCATGTGATGAAACATCAGAATCAGTTGCAGATTCAGATTCGGAAGCAGGGCTGTCATTTGTGCTACATCTACTAGGCTTATGCAACTCATCAGCAGGTAATCCATTTTTAATCACATCAGAACCTGATTCTTCATTATCTTCACTGAGTACTGATGATTTTTCTTCCACTTCGTTTGCTGCTTTTTCACCTGTAGCTACTACTTCAGTAGGCTTTTGTTTATGGGAATTATATTTATTCAATAAATCTTTTATTTCGGTCAACTGTTCTGAGGTAGCAGGAGTATCTGTTGTATGCACCAGAATATTGACCTGAAAACCCATAAACAAATAGAATGGCCAACCCATCAATCTTATTCAGATCATCAACTAAAATATTAAAAATACCTTCCATTTATTTTTTTCACATTTAAAAATATTAAATAAACACATCTGGTTTCACATCCCAGTGCGAAATTTTAAAGAAAAAAGTGCTTCCTTAAGGGGTCACTATGCAGGAAAAGTAGATGCATTTATTATTATTATATATATATAAGATAATGGGGGTAGAGGGTACCATATCATGAGAGTGATAGCATAGCTTTGTGACGAAATCAGGATGCATAAGATCCTCCAGACCAGCAAATGATATGTTCAAATAAGGACCCAAATTTGGATTTTCCATGTGCTCTGGCAAATTTGCAGCTACATTGAGAATGCCAGATGCCGGATTCGTATATTCTTGGAATGGTAAAGCATCGATAATATCATCAAAGTGATATGGAAAATGCTCTTGAAACAGTTCCGAAGAGATACAAAGTCTCAGTTTCAGAATCTCGCGCTTTAGATTTGCGCATGACTGAGCCTCTAGAGATCCCGTGAACATGTTCTTACTACAAATTTCTACCTGAGATAAACCAGAGTTCAAGAAAACACATCATTAGCAAAAGACAAATGCTATAAGATAGTGTTGAGGACAATGGTATTAACAATAATGGGCAATTTTGTCATGTTGATCATAATCAGAAAATCTACATTTGTAATGTTTGTATTAAAACAGTGATCTAGAAAACAATCTGGATCCTGGAAAAAAAACTATACCAAATTAAACACAAAATTACACTATATTTTATTTCATAATCTAGAAAATAAATTGTATACCAAATTAAACACAAGAATCAAACTATAATTTGGATCATATATAGAAAATATTTTATACCCAACTAAAAAAGAATAATTCAATTTTAACTTTGACGATTATTTTTCCAATGGGATCGTGACTGACAAAATACCAGTTTCTTAATAGGCTAATTTTTAACTCAAATAATAAAGATAATGTTTACTACTCCCTACAAATATTTGAGATATATAAAAGTCAACAACTCTCCCATTGTTTAAATTATTGGGAAACTTGTGTGCCCCGATGAAAAAGGACAGTTCAACCAATAACCATCATATATCATGCATATTGTTTTTTTTAGACCGTGAATATGTTTTCATGGAGGAGGATAACACAACATCCAACCTCATGTGACCCCCCACTTAGAGTGTTTTTAGTGGCAATCAAAACTGAGTCTTCAGCTCTTGGTTTTGTACGGTGGTAACAAAATTCAGAAAGTATAATACAAAACAGTGCAAAAATTAGAAACCAATAACAGGCCTCATATATGTTGATGCAAAAAACTGACCTCGCACCAATCCAAAGAATCTATAAACGATGCTTTATCACGGCAATTTGTACTTCTTTCCTTCAGGTAAGTGGAGAACATAACAAGAGGATCCCAGTTCCTTTCTCCTGCACTGTTGAGCACCTTTTGAACTATCACAGGATGACCCTTATCCCAGTGCTTCTGGAAGTGGCTAGAATTGTTGACACTAAGATCTTTCATAATTGGATTGTACAAGAGATTATCGCTGGAATCTTCTCTTCTAGCCGCTCTTTGTAAAACTTTGTTTCCTTTATTTTTTGTGCTTTCACATATTGAGCAGCGTGAAGAATCATCTACTCTTTGTGGGGAATCATAACTGTTCATTATATTTTCTCCACTTACTTGCAGTTCAACGGCCCAACTAGGTGGGAATATGCTTTGCAAATCAAGAAGGCCATTGCCACAACCATCGAAAGAAACAGGTGGGCATATTAAACTACCATCATCATCTTTAAGATGTTTCCATTTTGGAGATACTGCAGGAAAATTAGGGCGTTTAGAGCGGAATTTGTGTGTACAGTTGGCTACCTTGTTTCTGGTAGGCTGTTTGGAAGTATCAGATGGGACATCTTGGTAGAACTTTGAACAACAAGACAAGCATAGGTTATAAGAACATTCCCTGCAGCTTCTATGCAAATCCAGAATAGAAGCTTTACAATAGTTGCTGTTCCAAAACAAAAGACATCACGATAGAGAAAACGTATAAGAGGTTAAGAAGTTATCAGTTTATTGAATGAAAGAAATTGGTTAGATGTTCATTTTGATTCCTCAACTTGTGTTGGACTCATTTTGAATTCTGTACTTTCAAAATATGTCAATTCTTAGTTACTCAATCAACTTTATAAATCATCTGTACAGAAATTTAACCTTAATGTCAATTCTTGGCTAAACTAAAATGCAGATCAAAACATTAACAGAGTTAACCAATAAATGACAAAGGGAAGTAATATAAACTATTTTTAAAAGTTGAGGAAGTAAAACGAGCTTGCCGCAAGTTGAGAAAGCAAAACAAACTTTTTATGCATGTTCACAAAGCAAAATAAGCTTCTATCCAAGGAAATTTATCGGAGCTTACCAGTTATACAGCTTACTGCAACCAGCATCAGCCTGTTCAATACTAAGTTGGGAACGAACTTTACCTTTTAGGAGAACAGAACCAGATAAATAATTTCTTTGTTAGAATTCTGAAGTACATTAAGTCCTTTATGATAGACAAAAAATTACAATTGGAACTTGTACCTTTTATCTTAGCTTCTACATCCAGCTCAAGAGCTTGTTCCCGGTTTATTTTTTTCAGCACAGGAAGAAGCATGCGTAGGAGGTACAGAAGTTTAATTTTCTTGACCTTCCTTCCAGTCCTTGAATTACCCTGCAATAGTGCTTTGAAGCTGATATAAGAGTGTCTAACTTTTCTGAAAACAGTAATTCTTATTATACCTTTACTGTGTCATCCTTGGACTGGTTTCTCATGCAGACTCTACATCGGCATGTTTTTCGACAAACTGGACACTCCTTTTTAACTTGTTCCTCCAATAAAGAAGGCCTATAGTTATACAGATAAATGAAGTCACATAAAAATGCATTATCACCAAATAAGATCTATTTGAATGTAACTACTGTTCATGATTTACATAACCCTGTAGCATATGAAAGAAATAAACTATCACCAAATCGATGTTTGATAACACAACTTATCACTTGATCGAAATGATTAAAAAGTGCTTATTTAAGTTAAGTTCATCTGATAATTCTTATTTAAAATCACTTAATTATTTAATTCATCTCAAATTAAGCTAAATTTAGTAAGAGCGTCCAATAACAACTTTAACACTATAAATGAATCAAATTAAAGCATTATAAGGGTAAGATAGTATTTAAGAATACATACTAAGTACTTAAAATTCAGATATTTTCATTTCGGTTTATTCAACATTTAATTTCATTGACTTTCGACAATTAAAATTCAGTATTAAGACTAGTCATTTCTTTAAATTTGTGATTCAACTCTTTTCTGAGACAACATTAAATGAGCAGGAATTCTATAAGTGAGCAAGCTTCAATTATGTCAAATAATTTTAAAATAAAGATAAACTAATGTAGCTATCAAGCACAATTCTTATCAAGTTTAATAGATATGATAGGAAACCAAAGTGTAAGACATGAGGAAGAAGCTCAGTAAAAGGAGTAACAATTTGGTAAAACTAATAAAAGAGCAATGTAACAAAATGACACCATTTAAGCTAGAATCTAAGAAACAACTTCATCTCTGTTTAATGTTCCTTATCATTTATAGAAGTGTTCATTTAGTAGGCTTCTGTTATCTACCCAAAGAAATCCTCCAGACACAGAGAGAGTTGGACAAATAAAACTCTACTAATTGCAGCATTTCATATTGACAAATGAATTGTAGTTGTTTTCAGCATTAAGGATATATGGGTATGTACTTCAAAGTAATCAATAAGTTCTGTCATCTGTTGGTAAATGTTCTTTTCATTCAATTCACTTAGAAGACAAATGACATAAACAATTGAGTATTCTTTTGTAGTAGTATAGTTGAAATTAAATTGGGTTTCCAACTAAATTAAATGGAAGATTGACAAACCTTTGAAGTATGCAATCTCTGCAGAAGTGTTCTTTTTTACAGGTACAACATTTGATAAGTGTTCGGTAACTACTCTTTGTACACCAATGGCATTTATTCCTCTTCACTATCTTCAATTTTTCTCCATTCCGAGGACGGGGCATAATCTAAGTTCAAAGCAAGTCAGACAAAAAAAAAAAGAACAAACAGAAGAAGTTTAATTTGGGGAAAGTAAAAAAAGAAAGAAAAAAAACCTGGGTTGTAGCAATTGGGACGGGCTCAATGTTCTTGGATCGAAAGCACCTCCGAAGAGAAACACCTGAATCAGTCCCTACTTTAATATTACAGGGTTCAATTTCATCATTCGAATCATCAGGTGAAAGAGGTGGTGAAATCTCCATGACTCCATTAGGCAACTCTCTCACCAACTCTGCCTTCTCCTCATGTTCCAAGTCATGTTTTCCATCCTTCTTCCTATCACCTTTTTTCTTCATAAACTCTTTGATCAGCTCCATTTTGTTTTCACCTTTTTTCAACTTCATCTTACTCCGAACTCCATCTAAAGCCTCAGGTGCTTCTACATTCTTGCTTCTCGTAACAGGTCTAGAAACAGGCTTCTTCTCCTCCTTATTACCCACATCCCGAATTTCCGAATTCTGCACTTGTTTATTTCTTGATCTACTTCTTTCTCTTCTCTGTAGTTTCAAAGCCTCCGGAACTTTCTCCTTATGCTGCCTATGCCGGAGTTGGAGATGATGAAGCTCGCAGAACTTCTTGTCCTCCATTGCTCTCCGGCTACACCTCCATCTCTTACCGTCGGATCTGTTACAGCGGAGATCGTCTGGTACATCTTCCTCATCAGACAACCTTTTCTCCAACTTCCTTTTACCTTTTCTCATGCTTCGAATCGTGAAAACTGGGTCGATTCAATGCTGTTCGATCCCTACCCTTTCCTAATCAAATCGAAGAACAGAAGAAAATAGGGTTTTGGAGGTTATTTATGAAATATAGAGTCCGAATACAGCAGAAAACCAGAGAGAGAGAGAGAGAGAAAGACTTGTGATTTCAGATGGGTTATTTATTTCTCAATTTATCACAAGTGGCACACGCCCTATATACACATAATTTCTTCATTTAGATTTTGTTACGCGTTCACATTTAAATCAAGATTACATTTTTCAAAAAAGTGAATCTGCATGAGATTACATCTTTTTTTCAAAAAGTGAATTTCTTGCTAATTGCTTTTTTTTCATTTCAAAATTAAAAAAACAAATAACCGCCCATTTCAATACAAGTGAAATTCCAAAATACCCATGAATGCAAAAGCATTATTGAGTGCAACGTTTGTGAAATTATTTTTACGGTTATTTCATCAACGCTGCACTCAATGATGGATTTGTTATCGGGAAAGAGAAGTTGCAATGTGGGTATGGTGTGGTTTGGTTTCTATATTTATATAAAGTCGGATTTTATTGAAGTACACTTTTATTATTTTATTTATGTACTAATATTAGTTAGTATAACACGTTCTAATAGAAGATTAATGTACTTATTCATTGTACTATATGATATTGTACTACTACTATCTATCTTTTTCATAATTTCCATTGTTCTTTCATTTTTAAATCTATTAGGTTATAACGTTTTTAAAATCTCATTTGGGGTTTTAGTAAAAGATATAAATTGGGAAATATATGAATTATAAGTTTGAGTAGTAGTGAAGCAAGTGGATTAATTCAATCTATTTTGTTCAATTCACATTTGTGATACCATAATAATTTAGAAGTGAGTCGATTTTTCTAAATCTTAACTTTGTGGATCGGTTTCGGTTGATAGTTTTAAACTAATTAAAAAATAAAGTATGGAAGAACTAAATTAGTAAACGACAAAAGTATCTTTATTTAATGAATTTTTTCTATCAAAAATAAATATTATGTTGTAAATAAGATTTGAACTAACTAATTAAATATTGAATAGAAAGAGACTTCGCAATTAGGTTAGTGTTATTCAATGGAGATTTATGATTTATGAAATGGTATTAATCAAATCTTTCTACTGATTCCCCTGATTCCCCTGTATCAAGTATTGACTCATCTAAACTAACACTGACTTAACAATGTGAAAATATAAAATTTGTAAAATCGAACCTTAATTAAATAATCTCGAATCACCAACAAAACAAAAAGAGGATTTAAAGATTACAAATTAGTTATCATTTAGTACTTATCTTTCTTTTCTAGTCTTTTCATTATTTTGTTGTCGTTTGAGTAAACGACAAAACATCTTATTTATAATGAACGAAACAACAATTTGCAAAGTATGAAAAAGTAAAGATTTATAACTCAAACCTGATGCTATCAAGCGATTTCTCTAGGGTAATGATGAAATATAAACTTCTTCAATCTATGGATCTTCTGGTTTCATGTGCACAAACAATGAGAGATTGAAATGAATGATTTTGAAAAAACATTGAAAGATATTTCTCTTTAAAAGGGTGAATGTGAATTCTGTAAATAAAATCTTACCTTTTAATTGTATTACAGTAATCAGATATTCTTCTAAATATACCTATAAATTAATTATTTCCTAAAATTATCAGGCTAGCTTCATTTCATAATGGGCTCTACTCTTGGCCCATATTTTCTCAAATCGTGTGAAATTAAATTAAATTCTTATCTTATAATTTTTTTTTGTTACTTCTTTGTGTTTGGCCATTAAATTCTCCAATATGTATTGGTCATTTACAATTAACGATTAATTATGAAAGTCATTAACATATAGCAACTCATCCCTATCCCTGACTCCAAATTGATAAAAAAAAATAGTGATCTAACTTTTAATAATAATACAAATTTACCCCCAATTTATTATGGATGTGACTTGAATAACCCTACATTCAATCATTTTGAACATGTTAAGACACATTATTCTTTTATTGACTTATACCCAATTGATTTAAAGTATGAAATATGTTATATGATAATTCAAATTCAATCCAAATATTGGTAACTGAGCTATGGTTAATTACTCAATATCTCAAAAAAGTTTGAGATAATCTCCAAATATGTTATATGAATGTGTTATGTTGCATAACATGCTCATTCATAGGGAAGTAGTAAATAAGACTAGGTTGAATCATAATTTAAACTCGTTTTTGTAAAGTAATAATTAAATATAAGTCTCTATAAGATGTGAGATCTATATATTTTTTCGGTTAGAAAAAAATAGTAACCAATTAAAGTCTTAGAAGTTGTTCCAATATTAACATATTTAAGATAAATAAAATAAAAATGAGTTTACATCGGTTAATGATATTTGTTTTCATTTGTACGACTTCAACAAAATAACAACGAACAATGTGACATCTCGTGTAAACTATTACAAGGACTTTAACTTCAATTTGTGAGTATTTAGATACACATTATAACTCTAGACTCTATAGTATAGTTTTGAAAGCTAAAGAATGAACGAGACGGTGGTGTTTTAGGTTTGAGGTGAAGAAATAAGAGAACGAGATTGTGAAGAACTGAAGTTTGGATACGACAAAAAGTTACGAAAAACTTGAGGAAATCACAAACAAATTTTCTATTATCCTTTTAGTTGGTAGGAATAGGAGAATAGTTGATTGCTATTTATTGTGTTAAATATGAATTTGGTTATATTAATTTTTCATTATAATCAATTGTTTTCGTAACATAATAATCTATTTTGATTCTTTCTTTATTTCTATTTATATTATTATAACTCGCTTTTAATAAGTATTAATATGTTGTATTTTAAATTAGATCTATATTTATTTATCAATCAATGAGTGAACATATGGTAGCTCGTCGAATAACAATACGAACAAAAATAAATAATACCTACCAAATTCTAAAACCCTTCCAATCCCAAATGTATAAAGAATAAAAGAAAACAATTAAAAAAAACAAATTGAAATAAATGTCAAATTTAATTTTTTTTTTCAAATTTAACGCTACTAAAATTATTTCATATTAAAAATAAAAAACTAAAAACATTGTCAAGTTTATTATTAGTTTATTAAATTTAATAATAGTGTTAACTTATTATTATTTTAAATATTTTTTAAAAAATATTTTATAATTAATTTTAGACTAATTTTGATCTCAAATTTAGATATATAATTTTTTTTTTGAAAAATGGTTAATAACATTTTATTAAAAATCTCAAAAGTGGGAGGATCAAAAATACAAATTCTAGATATAATTAAAGAATGATAATCAAAAGACTCTAAAAAAACTGATTAGTGGTATTCGCAAAAACAAACAACAAATATTACAAATAAAAAGAATACAATCAATAACAGATTCTAACTACCCCAATTAAGGTGTTTATTTCCATATAAATTTGTTGCTTCATAAGACATTCTTCCCCTTCCCATTCTTCTTGCGATGTAAGGAGATTGAATTGAAGAAGATAATGAGTCTTGTTTATTCTCATTGTGTAATATTTCTTTGTACAAACTCGTGCTAATATTATAAAAAGAGTTTTTTAAGGACTTCAAGATTCTAATCTATGTTGTCCTCTACTTGAATTTCAAGATTCTTGTCTTTATTTCCTCCAGCATCAATTTTGGTATTCTCTACATCAACCTTGATATCCTCTGCTTCAACTTGATTAGTCTAAGTATCTTCCTCGTTGGTTTCCTCTACTATAGTTTGACCTGTTTGAGAATCAACTTTATTCTTCCTTCTCAACATTTGTTTCATTACAACTTGTATCCTCTTCTTAATCAAAGTCTCTTTTACCCTATTTTTTCTTCAATCACATTGTTTTCTTTCCTTTTAAAGTCCTCATTGACTTTAACTTCATGTTCTTCCTCCACATTTTACTCTCTGTTGTTAGACTTCTCTATTTTATTTTCCTACATTTTTTTTCTTCCTGGTCTTTCAGTATTCTTTGCTCTTTTACCTTAGCTTGAGCACATTTCGTACTAACATGTTAGAAAGTATTGCAGAATGAACACATGTGTGGCCTCTACTCATAAGTGATTCTCATGATAGTAGATTTTTCTTTTATGTCAACCACTGTCATTTTATCTAGCAATGTGTTTCGAGGATGCACTTCAATGCTAATTCTAGCAAATGAAATATGTTCTCCTCCTTCAGTAATTAGGTCTATATATAATGACATACCCAATAAACTTGCAAAATGACTAAGAGTTTCTGCATTATACATGTGTGCATGGATATTCCAAAGTTTGAACCATATCTGAGCTCTTTTCTTAGGTTTGTTTAATAGGTTCAAATCTTCAGACCATCTTTCCAACTTCAAGCAGTAATTGGGTCCTTTGATTATACCTTGTCATTTAAAATCTTTTTTTCTTCTCCATAATCTCTGCATTATTTTTCAATGACTTTTGAGCAGCAATTGAGTTTTTGCTACTTTGTTGCACTTTTTCGGTAATTACTTTTCCAGATATTCTTTTAATTTCTTTTTCTGAAGCTTCTTTGATTCCTTTATGAACAAAGTTTTGCACTTCTTTTGACTTGTTGTTTTTTCTTTTACACATATTCTAATAAGATTTAGAACAGGAGATTAAAGTCAGAGCAACAATCTTGAAACGACTTTATTTAAACACTAGACAATTTTTTCCCGATGTGTCGAACATGTCAAACGTGTTGGTTGTGATGATCGTGCCGAACGTGCTAGACGTGCCAACGATCTTTACTCCGATCACGTTTCCCATAACCGACTACCAAATCAACCGAATCGTGCAACTGTGCTAACTATGTTGAATGTGTCGATCGTGTCGATTGTGCCGATTATGCCGAACGTGACTGACATATCGACGATCTTGATTCCGATGCAATTCTGGTTAAATATGAGAATGTGCACATTTTTGGGAAAGAAATTCAAGATTTTGTCGCTAGAAAATTCTCGCCCAAAATCTCCAAAAGATTTTCTCTCTGATATATATATATATATATATAGTTTTTAGATATATAATTAAATTAACTTATAATTATTAATTTTAATTTACTTCAATTATTAAATCATTAAATAAACAAAAGGTATATTTGACAAATTTTTAAATGAAAGTTTTAAATATTAAATAATTTTAAGCTAATACATACTTAACAATGTGAAAATATTAAGTATTCACTCATCTAATCTAATACATACTTAACCATTTGAAAATATAAAATATGTAATATCGCACCTTATTTGAATAATCTCGAATAATAAAAAAAAGAGAATTTAAAGATTACAAGTTAGTTATACTTACCCTTTTTTATAGTCTTTTCATAATTTTATTTTGTCGTTTGAATGAACGACAAAACATCTTGTTTCTAATATCTTGTTTTTAATGGATGAAACAACAATTTGGAAAGTACATTAAAGTAAAAATTTATAACTCAAACCGCAAGCGATTTGTCTAGGGTAACGATGAAATATAAACTTTTTGCAACAAATGAACGAATATAGAATTTAGAGATGAGAGGTAGGCTTAAATTTTATATAAAAATTTAAATATAAATATAAAAAGACGTTATATTATAATATTTAAATAAGTTGATTATAAGATTTTAAAAGTAAAAATAATTATAATAAAATCTATTTTTATATCTTTAGCTAAATCTAGTTCAACGTATAATGTCAACAGTCACTAAAAAAATCAATATTCATTTTATTGCGAAGTTTTGTTTCACTCTCTTCACTGTTGAAAATATTTGCTCAATATTAAGTATTAGGGATAGAAATAAATAATGTTAAAAATAAGATAAATCAATCTAATCAATGTAACATAAATTTTGATCGTCCATTCTTGATTAATGGTTGACCTAACTCAACAAATGTAAAATTTTCAAATTCAGTATTACATTATAATATTAATTCATACTTCATATTAATAATATTAATAATGTCTTCTTTTATGAAATTTTATGGAGCACAGCAATCAATGAGAGATTGAAAAAAAAGATTTTGAAAATAAATTGAGAGATATTTTTCTTTAAAAGAATGTATGTAAATTTCTGTAAATAAAATCTACCTTTTAATTGTATTACAGTAATCAGATATCCTTCTAAATATACCTATAAATTAATTATTTCCTAAAATTATCAGGCTAGCTTCATTTCATAATGGGCTTTACTCTTGGCCCATATTTTCTCAAATCATAAGAAATTAAATTAAATTCTTATTTTATAATTTTTTTTGTTACTTCTTTGTATTTGGACATTAAATTCTCCAATATATATATATATATATATATATATATTTTGGTCATTTACAATTAATTTACAATTAACGATTAATTATGAAAGTCATTAACATATAGTAACTCATCCCTGACTCCAATTTGATAAAATAAAAATAAAAATAGTGATCTAACTTTTCATAATAATAATAAAAATTTACCCCAATTTATTATGGATGTGACTTGAATAACCCTACATTCAATTATTTTGAACATGTTGGACAAGTTATTTTATTATTAATTTATTTATACTCAATTGATTTAAAGTATGAAATATGTTATATGATAATTCAAATCCAATCCAAATAATGGTAATTGAGCTATGTTTAATTACTCAATATCTAATTTTTTTTAACATAATCTCCATGATCAATGTGTTATGTTGCATAATATGCTCATTCATAGAGAAATAGTAAATAAGACTAGATTGAATCATAATTCTAACTCGTTTTTATAAAACAGTAATTAAACACAAGTCTCTTAAGAAGTGAGATCTATATAGTTCTTCGGTTAGAAAGAAATAATAATCAAGTAAAGTCTTAAAAGTTGTTCCAATATTATTAACATATTTAAGATAAATAAAATAAAAGTGATATTGCATAAGTTAATAATATTTGTTTTCATTTGTACGACTTAAACAAATAAAACGAACAATGTGACATATCGGGTGAACTATTCCAAGGACTTCAACTTCAATTTGTATTGATACACATTATAACAATATAGTATGATTTTTAGGCTGGAGGTGAAAAAAGAAGGGAAAGATTAAAATAAATAAAGAAGTGAACAGGATAGTAAAGCGATGAAGTTTGGAGACGAAAAGAAGTTGCGGAGTGCTCGAGCACACCCAAACAAATTTCCCATTCTCCTTTTAGTTGGTAGGAAAGTATAATAGTTTCTTGCTATTTAGTAGTAGATGTGAATGTGGTTATTGTTGTTTTTGGCACAATTAGAATCCCACATCGGAAGATAATGGGAGTGAAAGAAGTTTCTTAGTATATAAAAGAAACTATATTCACAATTAGCAGAAATCCCACATCGGAAGATGATGGGAGTTGGGGAAGTTTCTTAGTGTATAAAAGAAACTCTCCCCTCTTTGGTTTATCGCACCCAAATTTGTATATCTTCTTCCTTATTAATTGATAGCCTTAGTGCTCGGAGACGTAGGCAATATTTTGGCCGAACTCCGTTATCAAATTCTGTTAGTGTGTTCATTACTTTGTTTTCTTCTTTCGTGGTTCTGTCAGGGTTTTCCCCAACAAGTGGTATCAGAGCCGAAGGTTCGTCCTTGGCATGGTGGAGTCTTCAAAAGGGGCGTCAACTCCTTCGTCATCCTGGACGAGGACACCGATGTCGAATTTGAAGTTTGCGGTGGAGATCTTTGATGGAACTGGGCATTTCGGCATGTGGCAAGGTGAGGTTCTAGATTGTCTTTTTCAGAAGGGTCTAGATGTTGCTATTGAGGTCGGAAAGCCAGATGGTATAGAAGAAAAAGAGTGGAGTATCATGAATCGGTTGGCGTGCGGAACAATTCGGTCGTGCCTGTCCAGAGAGCAGAAGTATGCTGTGAAGAATAAAACTTCTGCACAGAAACTGTGGCAAACATTGGAGGACAAGTTTCTGAAGAAGAGTGGTCAGAATAAGCTCCTTATGAAGAAGCGACTGTTCCGGTTTGAATACCAATCAGGTACTACTATGAATGAGCATATAACTAAGTTTAATGAATTAGTAGCAGATCTGTTAAACCTTTACGTTAGGTTTGAGGATGAAGATTTGGCTTTGATGTTGCTATCGTCCCTTCCTGATGAATTTGAACACTTAGAAACAACGTTACTTCATGGGAAGGGAAATGTTTCTTTTGATGCTGTAAGTTCTGCTTTATATAGTCATGAATTGAGAAAGCAGGACAAAAGGAAAAATAAAGTAGGTACAGCAGATGAAGCATTGATGGTCAGGGGCCGTCAGCAGAGCAAATCAAAAGGGAAAGGAAGAAGATTTGAAAGTAGAGTTGCCAAAGATGAATGTGCTTTCTGTCGTGAGAAAGGACATTGGAAGATTAACTGCCCAAAGTTGAAGAAGAAAGAGAAAGATTTTGAAGATGCGAATGTTGCAGAAAACAAAGGTGATGCAGATTCAGAATACTCTTTATCGATGTCACACACAACATCACATCCTGATGCGTGGATATTGGACTCAGCCTGCACTTATCATATGACACCAGTTCGAAAGTGGTTCTTTGACTTTAAGGAGCTGGATGGTGGAGTTGTTTACATGGGAGATGCTAATACATGTAAAATAAAGGGGATAGGTTCAATCAAGCTGAGAAATGAAGACGGATCCACCAGAATTATTAGAGATGTTCGGTACATACCGAATATGAAAAAGAATCTCATTTCTTTGGGGGCCTTGGAGTCGAAAGGCCTACATGTGAAATTGGAAAATGGAGTTCTTAAGGTAATATCTGGAGCGCTAGTGATGTTGAAAACTATCAGGAAGAGTAATAATTTGTATTACTATCAAGGTAGTACAGTTAATGGGACATCATGTGTATCAACTTCCGGGAGTAGTAAAGAGTTAGAGGCAACAAAACTATGGCATATGCGATTGGGGCACGCTGGTGAGAAATCTATGCAAACTCTTGTCAAGCAAGGATTATTGAAAGGTACAAAAGTTTATAAGTTAGATTTTTGTGAACATTGTATTCTGGGAAAACAAAGGCGAGTAAAATTTGGCACTGCTATGCATAATACCAAGGGTATTTTGGATTATGTGCACTCAGATGTCTGGGGACCTGCCAAGACTCCTTCTCTTGGAGGTAGACATTATTTTGTTACTTTTATTGATGATTTTTCCAGAAGAGTTTGGGTGTTTACTATGAAGAACAAAGATGAAGTGTTTGAGATTTTTCTTAAATGGAAAACTCAAGTTGAAGACGAGACAAGAAGAAAGA
Organism: Impatiens glandulifera; assembly: GCF_907164915.1. NCBI lineage: Eukaryota > Viridiplantae > Streptophyta > Magnoliopsida > Ericales > Balsaminaceae > Impatiens > Impatiens glandulifera. The sequence continues at coordinate 49,326,380 of NC_061862.1, read as the reverse complement.
TCAAAGTTCTCCGGACTGATAACGGTGGAGAATACAAGAATGATCCATTCCAGAAGGTATGCCAAGAGTGTGGCATAGTTCGACACTTCACAGTCAGAAAAACACCACAGCAGAATGGAGTATCGGAACGTATGAACAAGACATTGGTGGAGAAAGTTCGATGTATGTTGTCTAATGCTGGGTTAGACAGGAAATTTTGGGCAGAAGCTGTGTCATACGCTCAACATTTGGTAAATCGCCTACCATCATCTACACTTGGTGGCAAGACTCCATTAGAGGTATGGTCTGGAAAACCTGCAACTGATTATGATTGTTTGCATATTTTTGGTTCTATTGCATATTATCATGGAGTTGAATCAAATTTGGATCCACGAGGAAAGAAGGCTCTTTTTATGGGATTTACTACAGGAGTTAAAGAGTATCGCCTCTGGTGTTTGGATGCAAAGAAAACCATTATCAGAAGAGATGTTACTTTTGATGATTATTCAATGTTGAATAAGGTAACACCAGACAAGATTGATTGTACTCCGCAACAGGTGGAGTTTGAGCAGATAAAGATAAGCCCAACTAGAAGTGACTCTCCGACGACAGACGAAGAGTTAAATGAGGAAGAGGTTCTGACCCAAGAACCTTCAGAACAAAGTGAATCAATTGCTGTGAATAGGCCAAGACGAGTTATTCAAAAACCAGGTCGGTTTGTTGACATGGCGGCCTATGCACTTCTAGTCGTAGATGATGTTCCATCCACTTTTTCAGATGTCAGTCGAAGTACTGAAAATGGAAAAAGGAGAGGTGTTATGGAAGATGAGATGCAATCTATTCAGAAGAATGAGACATGCAAGTTGACACATCTACGAAAAGGGAAGAAGGCTATTGGTGGTAAATGGATCTTTGCTAAGAAAGAAGTATTTCCTGAAAAATTTGATGTTCGCTACAAGGAAAAATTGGTAGTTAAAGACTACGCTCAGAAGGAAGGAGGTGATTATAATGAGGTACTTTCTCCTGTTGTTAAACACTCTTCCATTAGAATTTTGTTGGCCTTGGTAGCGCAGATGAATTTGGAGCTAGCTCAACCAGATGTGAAGACCGTAAACATACACGGTCATTTGAACGATGAAATCTACATTTATCAACCAGATGGATTCAATGTTACTGATAAAGAAAATTGGGTTTGCAAGTTGAATAGATCATTGTACAGGTTGAAGCAATCGTCGAGACAATGGTACAAGCAACTTAACAAGTTTATGATGGAGCACAAGTACACAAGAAGCAGATTCAGTTCATGTGTGTATTTGCGCAAATTGCAAGATGAGTCTTACATCTATCTACTCTTGTACGTTGATGATATGTTGATAGCATCAAAGAGCCAATATGAAGTTGACAAATTGAAGGCTCAATTGGGTAGAGAGTTCGAGATGAAAGACATGGGGAAAACCAAATCTAATTGTTTAGATTTGGTAAACACATTCCGCGTTTGAGTCGGCGCTGAAGAGCGCCAATTGGAAGCACTGAAGGTTTATTTTTTAATATTGAAGAATTAGTATTTGGATATTGTGCCAAGGTGGAGATTTGTTGTTTTTGGCACAATTAGAATCCCACATCGGAAGATAATGGGAGTGAAAGAAGTTTCTTAGTATATAAAAGAAACTATATTCACAATTAGCAGAAATCCCACATCGGAAGATGATGGGAGTTGGGGAAGTTTTTTAGTGTATAAAAGAAACTCTCCCCTCTTTGGTTTATCGCACCCAAATTTGTATCTCTTCTTCCTTATTAATTGATAGCCTTAGTGCTCGGAGACGTAGGCAATATTTTGGCCGAACTCCGTTATCAAATTCTGTTAGTGTGTTCATTACTTTGTTTTCTTCTTTCGTGGTTCTGTCAGGGTTTTCCCCAACAGTTATATTGATTTTTCATTATAATCAAGTGTTTCCATTACATAATGATTTATTTTGATTATTTCTTTTTTTTTGTATTTCTATTATATTATTATTTTTAATAAGTATTAATATGTTTGTATTTTGAATTTAGAGCTATATTTCTATTCTCAATCAAATGAGTGAATATATGTAGCTAGTCAAATACACAATATTGAACAAAATAAATAATATCTACCAAATTCTAAAACCCCTCCAATCCTTAATAATTCAATAATTTAAAAAAAAAAATCAATTAGACAAATAAATTGGGATAAATATCAAATTTTTTAATTAAATTTTTTTTTTGGACAAATTGAACACTTTACTAAAATTATTTCTTATTTAAAACTTTTTTTCAAAACATTGTCAAGTTTATAATTCGTTTATTAAATCTATTATTAGTGTTGATTTATTCTTCTTATTATTTTTTAAATATTTAATTTCATTTTCCTCTTTACATTTGTTTCTTTTAACTTTTTTAATTATTTTTTAATTAATTTTAGACTAATTTTGACCTCAAATTTAAATATATAATTAAATTAACCTATAAGTATTAATTTTAATTTACTTCAATCATTAACTTATTTTTTTATTGATAAATTTAAATTAAGTCTTCAGGCGAAAGTCAAATTACCTAAATTCAAAATAATATATTTTATAACTTCTTTTTAATCTGTTTTATCAACTAACCTTTTTTTTTTTAAGAATTATCAACTAATTTTCCTAAATATATTTTTTATGTCAATCCAAATGAGTAAAAGGAGGATTAAAAATAAATATAATAAAAAGTTAGAGTGTTAATGAATTACGTTAATAAACAGAAGGTATATTTGACAAATTTTAAATATTAAATATTTTAAAAATTGATAAAAATAAAAATAAAAATAAAAATATATCTTTAGAGGGTTAATTTGATATTTAACTCAACTAAAATTACAGCACAAATTTCGACCCAAATTGTGTAAAATTCGGTTTGGTAATTCTGATCATCAAAGTGTATAACTAAACGGTTAAAAACTGTTTTAAAAATCTTTAAAATTGTTTTAAAAAATATTTAAATGGTCAATTTTAAATTATCGTAGAAAATAAATTCAATCCATTTATTCTTTTACAAAAAATATTACTAAATAATATAATTATACATACAAAAAAAAATATCTCAACAATAAACTAGCTTTAAAAATCAAATAACAATTATATATATTCTAAGATAATTGAATACTTAATTATTAAAATAAATATCAATATTGTATGAACTAATATGTAATTAAATTATGTATAATTTTAACTTTTAATAATGATAGACATATAAAATCATTTTATAAATGGTTCGTTGTTATTCGATTAAGTTGATTAAATTGGATTGATTGTTTAATTTATATATCAAAACTATGGATCTTCTTAGAAATTAAATCTGCGACAAATTAGTTCTGAAATCGTCTATAACGAATAACAGATTTACCAAAATTGAAATAGCACAAAGTAATAACAACGCAATATACGTGGTTCAGTCAAAATCAACCTACATTTACGGGAGGGATAAGTTTCACTAAATCAAATAAATGTCAATAGTAAAAACTTACATGTCATGTTCTCAAATGAAAGAAGTAATTACACTAGAAATAATTGGAATACTCCACAATCAAAAGCTCCCTCAACCTCTCTTTCTAGATCAGCCAAAGAACAATAAGAAAGTAGAAAAACCTTAGATCTGTTCACTCTCTCTCAATCTTACTATATTAGAGAAAAATACTCAAAAAAAATAAAATATTTATACTCTACCCGTTTTCATAACAGAAAATCCTGACCCGTTTTCGCGAAATTTAAAACCCGTCGACAATGGCAAGGAACATCTCAACATAACTAACCAAGGATAAGTCAACACAAATGAGTCATAAAATGGAAAATTTTGGATAGAAATCATTCATAAAATAAAATCGATAACCATTAAAAAAAAACCATTACAACTGCGGAAAAATACTAAAATTCACTAATGATTAAGGTAAAAATTAACAAATAATTAAGCTAATTCGTTAGAACATTTAATAGATTTCATATCATAATTCACCAAATTATATTTTATAAAACCTGGTTAAATAATTAACTCACAATATAATTTTGTCTCGATAAATATTTTTACTAAAATAGTAAATAATTATTTTACTCATCAAATTATACCAGTACTGAAAGGCGGTAACTCTTTCCAATTTCATGAATTGAAAGATTTATTTTGTTGCTCAAGTGACGGCGACGGCGGCCTTGCCCAACGCCTCTTGAATAGAAAGATCAGACCGGCGGCAATAAGCATGCCGGCTCCGGCGGCTCCGGTCAAGAACGTGGCCACAAAAAGCAAGCCCTCTCTTTTCAACCGCGACTGTGAATCGCCGCCGCCGCCGCCGTGGTGTGTGGGTATTGGATAGACAGACTCCGCCGTCTTTGTCCCGAAAAACGATCGCATCTCCGGCGAATCTTTGTCTTCCACGGCGCTGTTTTGAAAACCCAGACCGTGTTCTGTCGGCCGAATCTCCCGACCTAATGATAACCTAGAAATAGAAATGATGAGGAGGAGGAGGTATAAGATGAGACAGTAGTATTTTGTACGATGATGTTCTTCCATGTGGATCAGTTAAATTCATAGATGGGAATTTTGAAAGTGCAGAGGAGAGGAGAGGAGTTAAGTAAGCTGCTTTGTTGCTTTGATTAGTCAAAGAGGAAGGAATCCAGTGAAAACCTGTCGGGTAATCGTTTCTTTTTTACTTCAATTCATTCATCTTTTTAGTCAAGGATATTTCAATATCATTCCAACTTTCTTACTCAACATTACTCAACATTCAAGTAGTTTGGGAACTCATTCATTTTTTTTTTTAAGAGTTTTGTTAGGTTAAAATTAGTTAATGTTTTGTTTGTTGAGCTTAAACGGCTCTCAATTATATCATTTTGCTTAAAAAAACATATCATTTCAGCTTTCCACTTAGGTCACGTAATCAAAGCTATTGAATTATTTTTATAGTTTTCTATTTCTCGTCAAAATATATTTAAAATTTTAACATTCATTTACAATTATTCTTATATAAGAAGTTAGCACCACTAAACGGTCATGACTTTCCTTAATTCTAGATGTGAATCGACTCGTGACCAAATACTAATTTTTCATAATTTTTTTCTTTAAACGTAGAACGAACTCGTGATATTTATTTTATAAACTATTATTGTCACTTGACTACTTTAATTTGTTGTTTTTCATAATTATAACGAATATCCCTACTCAAAACAAAACATTAATTATATAGTGAGAAATGATAGTGAGAGTGAATTTGGGAGAGTGAATGAGGGAGTGAATGACATGGCGCAATCTTATTCGTTGAAAAATTAACAAATTTTCTCTCTCCTAATACTTTACTCATTTTCCAACCACTGATGTAAAGATTTTACTCCCCATTCACTCTCCCTATCATCCCTCTTATATAGTAGAGGAGTTTAAGTGTCAAAGATTTTACCTATAAAATTAAAAGAGTATGAATTTCATTTTCAATAAAATAAAAACATCTTAAATTTAAATTGATGTCATGATTTATTCTAATTATAAAAAATATATGAATAAATGAATTGGGTTAGTTATTAGAAAATGACATGTGATATAAAGTTAGAAGTGGTTAAATAATATGATTCATAGTTATTAGAAAATGACAGGTCATATAAAGTTATAGCTTAGCTAGAAATTTTTGTAAACAAATGATTTTATAAGTAATGGATAATATAATAAAACCAAATTGGATTAATATAAAAAAAATGCCAATAATTTGATTAACAACGAGTGGTAGTAGTAGTAAAACAACATAATATCCAAAATAACCTTAACCTTAATTATAGAATTCTAAGATGAAACAAAAACATATATAAAGACAGATTTATAGAAAGCAAACAAAATGAGATCATCATCATCATCGTCCGGCGACGGCTGAAACAGAGCAAAACAGAGTACTCATTGATGGTATTGAAAATGAAGAGTTAGCCATTGACACGCCTTGAGACCTCTTGAAGCCACCCTCTTGACTCAGTCATAAGTTCAGGGCTAAGCCTAACCATTAGAACACAAAACTCCATCTGGTTCAAACATCCATCTCCATCCATGTCACCTTCATTCATCATTGATCTAAGTTCTTCATCTGACAAACCATTCAGACCCAACAATTCTGCATTCCTCTTCAAGCTATCGAATGTTATTGCTCCTTTGTCGGTATCCATTAGTAAACGGAACCCTTTGCAGAGTTCGTCCATGAAACCTTCAGCACCGAGCTTTTCCATCATAGATGGAAAGAAGTCTTCGAAAACAATGTTGTTCTTTCCTCCGGATGCCATTCTTGTTTGTTTGTTTGACTAATTGGAAGAATGAATACTGGGTTTGGATTTGAACTTGAACTTGAACTTGGTTGCATGATTATGATTGTGGGAATTAGATGGTTTATATAGAGAAGGGGAATGAAATTTAGTAAAGAGATAAGCCCGATTGAGAAAGAAAGAAAGGATGAGAGAGAAAGAGAAATGTTTGTTTTAATTAGGATGTTTCCTCCTTCCTAGAAATTGCATGGAAAGCTACCCCAGTCCATCTTCCTTAGATCATATCCGTTAAGTTAGTTTCGGCAGCATGCAATTTATTATTCAAATTTTCTCAGATCATGGTAAGATGAAAAAATTAAACCATTTTTGTGTTTTTCTTTTAAACATAGGAGAAAACTATCAATTCCATTTCACAGTAACTTTCTTGTTCACTGGCAGTTAAATCTGACTGAATTTTTGGACTACCCTTGATTTCTTTGTCAGAATAAAGATGACCATTTGAAATACATGAACCAAATTACTCCGTTTGGGACGTTTTTTATCATGATTTGACCGGTAGTTGAGCAGAGATGCGGTAGAAAGATTTGGTCCTCGTCGTCCTTAACATGCTCTAATTCTGCCACAAACACTATGAACACAATTAAATATATAAAATTGTCAATATATTTATTTATTTATTCATTATATTTATAAGAATTTTAAGTTTATTTCTTTATAATAATATATTATCCTATATATTATATTAAAAAATTTATTTATATATATATATATATTTTTAGAGAATATGATATAGAAGGTGTCCCGCGAGAATTCCCAAAAATTGAACGAGACGGAAATGACAGTAAAATTAAATTCCCAAAATAAAATGAAACAGAAATACATTCTGTCCCGAACCGCACACTGTCATCCCATCTCAATTTTTGATCTCATTCTCAATATTTAAGACTCATTATTAGATACCCAATTCTTTCACTTAAATAGGTACATTAGGCTACTTTGATTCAGCTTATTTCCATTGGAAATATTAATTTTTATTAGTGATTATGATCGGAAAAAATAAGATATGAATAAAAATATTTGAAAGGTAAAAATATATAGTAAAAGATATTTAAAATAAATTGTTCTATAATTTATAACTATTGATATATTATTTTCAAATAACTAAAAATCTACTAGCCTGAAACTCAAATCATATTTTATCAAACTTGAGGTCAAAGTTTAAAATAGTTTACTATGTTTTTAGTCTCAATTTGACATTTAGTGAAAAAATACTACATAAATAAGTGGTAACTACAAATAAGTTATTATACTAGTTTGGATAAATTAGATCATTATGAAAGTTTTTTTGAATCAAATGACTTCAATTTTGACTAAAAAGTCAAAATAACCAAAATAAGTTGAATAATTAAAGGTATTAATAACATTAAGGGATAGGGATGACAATAAACTATACTTTATTAGAGTGATTATTAAATTAGTTGAATGAAAGTAATCTACAAACTACTTTGTAAATTTATGGATAAATCATCTATTTTATAAAAGTATTAATTTAGATAAAATATGAAAGTTATTGGTGACTTGTTTCACCCATTTTTTAAGTTTCCTACCGGTTAAAAGATGATTGTTGTGGTTGTGAGTTATTTTCTTCGACTTTTTTAATCACATAAGTTTTGATATTTTTTTATATTAATCGACTAAAATTTTTTACAAAAATTAACAAATCATATTGTAACTCGAACTTAATCGTTTTTATTATAAATTTTTACTTTTGGAATCTTTGCAATTTAGTTGATTAATAATATGAGTTTTATCCATTAAAAAGTTTAAATTTTGAATATCTAACTATACCTATAAAACACATGAAATTATTGTGTGGGACACCAAATGAGTTTTTAAGTGTAGCTTAAAAATGTTTAAATTACAAAGTAAAAACTAAGTTATAATAATTTGATTATACATTTAAATATAAATTTTTATCTATACATATAAATAATAATATTTTAAAATATTAAATATGATTATATTTTTAATTGATATATAACTAAATAATTTTAATATATATGTTATAAATTATTTAATAATAACAAAATACTCAATTGAATAATTAAGTTTAATTTGATATATTATAAATAATTAATTAAATTTAGTTATATAAAGATTTTATTAATAAATATAACATTTAAAATCTATGCTAATATAAAATTCTAAATAAAATTAATAATATTAAATTTAGTTATATAAATGATCGATTAAATAATTACTACTAAATAATTAATTTAATAAATTTATAATCTATAATTACTTAATAATTAATACTTTTTTCAATTTTATGATATTAGAAAATTATTTTAAATAATTCACATTTATTTAATGATCAATTAAATAATCAAATTTTGTTGAGTGAATATATTAAAATAAAAATTGTGTTACTATATATATTTATTTATAATATTTAAATATATTAATGACATTTTATCCTCTTATTTAGTTGAAACTACCCAACTTGAAAAGAATAGTATTTTAGGGTAGCTTATTCAATTTTTTTTTATTTATATGAAAATGTTGGTACGTTTTATTTCATTACTTTTATTTTAACTACATGTTAACATGGATTTGTGCTAGTAAGCAATAAGTTTTGTGTCTGATAAATGTGTTTATGAGTTATATAATTAATATGTTGTCTTATATTTTTTAACTATGGCCTTGGAATCTGATTCTAATTCTTCTTTAATTTTAAAAATAAAAAATATATAAATATAAATTAAGTTTAATTTAGTTTTTACTATTTTCTTCCACTTTCTGTGATTTATTTATAATAAAATACAAAGTCATTTGAAAAAAAAAACTAAGCCAATCTAGGTCTCCAATTAATTACTTTAATTATTTTTTAAAATATTACGTAATTTAATTTAAGTGTTATTCATAACTTTCCTTTATAATAAAGTTTATATGTCTTTATCAGAAAATAAAATAATAAAGAAGAGAATTAAGTTGCAGATTAAGATATTATTTTAATGTTGGATATATAGTATCAAACAATTCCTTTAGAAAGGTTGGATGTGACAGTTATAGAAATGGCGGGGAGTAGAGAGAGAAAGAGAGAGAGGGCGGCTTCTTCATTAGTGTCGAAGTTTCCTATGAAGAGATGAGGTTTGATGTTGTCCAAACGACTCTTCTTCCTCAAAAAAAAACAACTACACAATAAAACAAAACAAATTTGAATTTTAAGTAAGGACACTCTTTCAGCCCTACTTTGGAATCTAGTTTCATTTATTCTTTGCAAGAACCATCCATCTAATTTTAATCATATTTTTTTTCTTTATTTTATTTAATCAATTATATTCTTAAATAATATGTCATTTAACATAAGTGTCGGTGGTGTGGTAGGGGTCGAGTTATTATTTTGGAGTATAATTCTTGATATGAGTTATTTATCATCTATTTGAAAAGTTACTTGATTCTTGTGGACGAGGAGTTATTATCCTAGTTGTTTGGAATCGACATCATGTAATTCGTTTAGGGGGAGGGATATGAATTATACTAGTACCAAATGTTGCTACCTCGATTGTTATCCACAACAAAGAGTTCATGATTCTCGCTATTTTCTTTATGTAGCATAATATGAAGACATTTGTTGAGAACAAAGCTCATTTTCAAAATTGATAATGTATTTCATTTTCACGACTATGGTTGAATTGCATTGCTAGTCTTCAATTTGATCAATGGTAGGAATTTTGGATCTTCTCAAGAAATTCAAAATTCGCTAATAAAGTTTTCTTAGGTAATTTGTTGGTTTTTCTTTTTGTTTTTGGTGCTACATAGTGTTTTTAGCTTTATGGTTGATCTTTAGCTTTTCTTTTTCAGTATTTTTAATTTATAATTGGTCTTTTAACTATAGTTTTTTTCTTATTTACTTTCTTATTGTTTATTTTTTCCTTAAGATATGCAAGTTATTATATGAGTTAAGATATTTTATTAAAAAAAAAACTCAAAAAAGTAAATATTTAGTTTATTTATGTTACCAATACAAACATCTACCTCAACCATTCAAAATTAAATATAAAGAATAATCAACAATTCAAAATTAAACATAAGAAATAATCAAATTACATCAAAACATATCAACAATATTGAAATAAATCTATCTCCCCTTGTATCATGGTGACTTTATTATAATCATTGTGGTAAAGACTCATACCTTTATGAGTGTTATAACTCATGTCTTTATGATTTTCCGTTTAATGTTTGATTAAGTGACGGTTTAGTGAGTTTTTGTATCAAAAAATTTGTTTGTGTTTTATTCAGTTGAACTATTATAATATTTTTTTATTTAAAATTTAAATTTTATAAAAATAAAATAAAATTATTTTAATTAATTAATTAATTAAAAATTCTGTTAAGTCTTGTTCGGTATAAGGGTGGGTCGGTACGGTATACCTTAATATTATATTCATATTTTATACTTTACCTAAAACTTCGGTATGCAAAAAATGCATACCTTTACTGTACCTTGATTTCGGTATACCTTGTTTCGATATACCTTAATTTCGGTATACAAAAAATTCATACATTTACCTTACCTTAATTTCGGTATGCCTTATTTTCGGTACGGTATCGGTATTATACCTTTGATACCTAAAAAATATATTAATTTTAAAAAAAATCAATCCCAAAATTTTGGTATTTCGGTATATCTCGATATACCAAAATTTTAAAAATCTCATATTTTTACCGTACCAATAATTACGGTATCGATATCATACTTTACCTTTTTTTCGGTATACCTTAAAAGTCAATATTTTCGATATATTACGGTACAGTATTTTCGATATACCTTTAATATCGGTAATTTTTTTCACCCCTAGTTCGGTATAAATTTTAAAAAAAACATACAAAATCAAACATCTCTTCACTCCCCTTTTATACAAAAATAATCATCACCTCCTTAAAATCATCACCAATCATTTTTTTTCTCGCTCTAAATTTTTTTTAAAAATTCAATATGAAAAACCTATTAGTTGAAAAGATATATAATAAAATAGTTAATATTTAAATAAAATATTATAAAAACACAGCAACCCATATCCAACTAGCTCCCAATTCTTTCAATTTTATTTTATTAATATATACATTTTTTTCAATTTTTTTTATAAATTTAATAATTAAATATAAAAAATTATTTTAATATTATAATTTCAAATAATTCCAGTTTTTTATAATTTATTTTTTTTTAAATAACTCCATATGAACCAACGAAGTTAAAAAAAATTTCAGATTAGAGTTATTTTAATAATCTAGAGGAAAAAAATAAATAATAACTAGTGATGATTTTGAAGAAATAAAAATATTTTTGATAAAATTATTTAAAGAGTATTGATATATATAATAATAAATAATAATTTAAAATATATGATATTTTAATATTTTGGGTAATGAATTGAGTTACTCGTCGATTAATGAGAGGAAAAATAAAAAGATATTTAAGTGGGTTGAGATATTTAAATAATCCAACCCTGCTTAAGATATGATTTTTTCTAAACATTTTGAACAAAAGAAATAAAATGATTTGTCATTTACGTGATTAATTTGACATTATTCATGATGATCTGACTACAGTCAGTTTGTACAGTGCCATATTATTATTACTATCTTCCATTAATGATTAACAAACCAGCCAAACTTACTTATTTGTAATTTAATCTCTAATAATAATAATAATAATAATAATAATAATAATAATAATGTTGTTTTAGAGAAAATATACAAATAAATAAAACATATATGACCAATTTATATATGTAGATATTAATTAATAAGTTATGATGAGAATAATAGTTGAATAAAGAAATGATAAATTAATAGTTGAGCAGCTTCAATTGAATCCAATGTCAGTAACTGATTCATGTTGGATTGTTTTTTCCTACCATCTCTTCCTGCCTTCCTTGAATCTTCCCAATAATAGACCCCATATATATATATATATATATATATATATATATATATTTATGTTTATGTTTAATTGCAATAAGAGCTAAAATCAACCTATTCTTCAATGAACTTAAAATCATTTTTGATGGTTTGATACAACTTTGATGAAACATAAGAAAAAATAACTGTGATTGGAAATTCTCAATGATATATTAAATCATGAAAAATTCAAGTAAAATGCAATTGAACTCAATTGACTAGCACTTAGACATAAAAATATCGTTTCATATAATAAACATTTTATTACCTGAAAGAATATTAGAAATCATTTGAGTAGATATCAAACTTATCTCTCTATATAAAAAAAAAACAAGTCAATATTGAGAAAGATTATGAGCACGAAAAGATTCATTATCGTTTCAAATTTTTCCTAAATATAAAATTGTATTGAAAAAGTTACAAACTATTATCAATTACATGTATTATGCAGAATTAATTATAGAAAGAATTATCATGGTAAAAAAGGAAATTCATTAATGTAACTCAAATAAAAAAAAATTCTTAAAAAGTTCAAATTTCATATTCTAACTATTATTAATAAGATGTTAATTTAGATGGTTGAGTGATGCAACCTATATATTAGTATATGATCACTTCACCTCCTTCAAAGGGTAATATATTTACTTAAAATGTCTTACCTAACAAATCATAAATTTTAGATTTGATTTTTACTGATAACACTATGATTAAACGAGACTGTAATTGTGGCTAAGATTATCGCCCTTAAAAATAAACCAGAATAAAAAAAATATTGCATATAGCCCCAACTCAACTATACCCAAACCTCATGTGACATGATTTCTATTAAAAATGAACTAGACCTGATATTTGTAGGGTTAAGAAAACAAATTTTCATGGCAAAATAAATATACAAGTGATGGGCCTTAACCCAATGACTATTGAGCCTAGTCTAATGAAGTAGCCCATCCAAAGTATGTTAAGATAATACACATGCAAAAACCCATAACATAATCAATTGTCTTGAATTTGATCATACAAAAACAATCATTTATATATGGATATGTTTAATTAAATGGAATTGAACCCATGATATTTTAGTCTCTTAAGTCGACTCTTAGACCGAACTATTTTGATGGGGTCACGAATATGTTTTGACTTAACCTATTTCAAACAATATAAAAATAGTATTTGTAATACTATATTCACCAAAATAATTTTATATTCATGTAGGTCAACTATGAAATGTAACGCTAGCTTTTTAATATTATAAAAACAACTCCATTATATATTTATTTATGCTAAACTCTATTTTAGTTAAAACTTTATCATCTAAAGAAAAAAAAATGATCTCTGTTAAAGATTTATTTATTTATTTGAAAATGCTTTAATATGTCTTGGTGTTAGATATATTTATTGACTTTAGTTCAAAAAAAGATGAAAGATATATTTATTGAATTTATTTGAAAACGACTAATTTGAGTGATTATGACTTTACTCTCTATCATATATCCCCACATTAGTCAACCTAACATATTTTTCAATAAAAAACTTTTATCATATCTTCATTTATTAAACAAAGTTCATTGCAATAAAAAAATATAATATCAGCAAAAAGTCTTAAATTACGCCTCAAAAGTATAAAAAAAATGAAAAAATAGCTCCTATCCTCATTTATATTTTTCTCAAACTATAAAAAGTCTTATGTTTATCCATTTCATATTTTAGTAATTTTTTCTATATTTTATAAATAACATCTCAATAAATAAGAATGTAATAATTCTCATCTTCCAAGTAAAGAGAGACTACCCTATATATGTCACAATATTCAATAATAAAAACAAAATAAATTTATAATATGGTCTAAAAAGATAAAAAAATTCAATTAAAAAAAAAGTTGTAATTAAATTGTTAGGTTTCTTTATTAAAACTTGCTTTCCAAGAACAAAATATAGCATATATTTAAATCAACCCATTTTGAATGTGATGGTTGTCTAAACAGCCAGGCAAATGTGTATGAATGATTATGAGTGGCTTAATATTTATAAAATAGTTATTATAAAATTTTATATTTGTAGAAATTCTAAAGTGGTTTTGGACAAGCACTTACTTATAATAAGTGGCATGTGTCATAATAATTGGAGTAGTTGAGTCATGATATTTTTTTGTTAATTTGAATAAACATATATATTTAGACGAATTACTTGTCTAACCATATATCTTATTAGACAGTATAAACTATTAAAAGTTCATAGGTTATTTTCCTATTTGTCTATTACATTTTTGTCATAACATGTTACCAAAATTGATACTCATTTAATCTCTTAACCCAATTTTTCTTTTGTCTAAAATAATATGAAAACTTATTTTAAAGTGAAAAATGATGTAATTTAGGTCTTATTTCTTTCTAAGCAAATTAAGCATTGTTTTACATGAATTTGATAATAATTTATCTGTTAGAATGAGATAGTTATATATATATATATACATATATCTAAAATTTTAAAAACAAAACAAAATTGAGGAATATATATCTATGTATATATTTTTAACATATATACAACTAATTAAACAATAATTCTTTTTATAAGGTTTATCTTATTGAAAATAATAAGATAAAAAATCATTTTTTTCCGTCATTTTAGGGGTATTTCATTTTTATTTCTATCAATCATATTTTAGTTTTTGTTTCAATTCAACATTTTATTTAATCAGATCAGATTTTTATTATGGATTTTTATAATCCGAATAATATTCACAACGGTTGATGAATGATTCGATGTTCATACTTTCCGATTGTCTTGGTGATCATTTTTTGAGTCCCAGTCTTTTCCTTTCTCAACAACAAAGAATATGAAATTATCGGATCTAAAGTTGTTTTTTTATTTTCCTAATAAAAAGTCACTCAAACATATCTTTCGAGTTCTCTTATACATATGTTCATATTATTTTATGAATTTCTCATATTTTGACTATATATATATAAATGACCAGTTATTACTTGACAAAACTTTTTTTGTGTTACTTATCAACCCTAGATGAATGACAATTTTACTTTAGTGCTAATTTTTTTTGGTAGAGATTCTTCCGACATTTTATTGATTTGTTCGACTTGTTCTACTTTATCACTAATTGTTAATTTGTTATAGATCTTTGAGCAACTTTGATTAGATCATCGTCCATTTTCTTCATTATAATTTTAATTATTATAAATATGTTATATTATTTAAGTTATTATTTTGAAATTTAATTTTAGATATGCACCTCCTTAATTAAATAATTAAATTAATGAAAATTAATATTAATAAATAAATAAATTAATTTTATGACAAAATATTTACATTTATAATTGTTAATTTGTTATCCCCCTTCCATCCTCCTCCGGTCCGATGATCTACACGACGGAGATGCAAAAACAGGGTCGCGGCGCCTCAGTCTTCAGCCGTAGCTACTTGCATCCTTCTTCGTAAGCTTAAATTTTCCTTTTATATCTCTCCATCGAAATGATACCGTTAATCTGAGTGTCTATCAGAGTCTGTAAATCCTTGACCTAATATCACCTGATCTGATTGTAAAGTTTCTAGATTCTTGATTCTAACCCTACTTATGATCAATCAATAGATCAGCGGAGAAACTGCCGGAGTAGTAACTGTTTGGATGGATCATGTTTTGAAGTCGAATCATTTCAATCTTTCAGGTTTTCCTCTATTCATTTCTGAAAGTATTTTATCCACTGTTTCTGAAGTTTTCATTTTTAAACTGAAACTAGTTCAATCTTCAAGCTGTGATTATATTTATTAAGCCGCCAATACCAAATTTCATCTGTCGTTGTTGTAAGCTGTGTCATTTGAGATATTATATTTAATTGGACAACAAATATTTTGAATCTGATGTATAGATCTCATGCATATTATTTTATTCTTAGGGTTGAATTTTTTAAACCCTAGCGTTTTATTCTATGACACATGTTATGGCCATCAATAAAATAAAGCCATAAAGAATTTCTTACAACTTGGCCGTCCAACTTGAGAGTCAAAGAAAAGATGCTTGAACCATTAACTCCCACTTGCTTAAATTAGAGTTTGAAGGCTGTTGTTCATGATAAAAATAAACACATCCAATTGAAGCCAAACCTATGGGTTTGAGCCTGTGGAGAGAAATCATTCAAATACTTCAGGTCACTGTTATATTCACTTCTTGTTTCTGTTTGAAGTCATTTGTAGCTGAAAATACTATAGATCTCAACAACCCGGTCACAGATCCAGGAAACATCACATCAAAAAATGGAGTTTTCAGGCTTGGATTCTTCAGTCTGTCTAATAACAATAATTTTCGTTATGTTGGGATCTGGTATAATGTTCCCAAATTGACTGTGGTGTGGGTAGCCAACAAAGATAAGCCTCTGAATGATTCCTCTGGACTTCTCACCATATCTAAGGACGGAAACCTTGTTGTCTTGAATGGGAAGAAAGATGTTCTTTGGTCTTCAAATGTGTCTTATAAAGCATCAGCAATTAATACAAGTGCTTTGCTCCAAGACTCGGGAAACCTCATTCTTCAAGATGCGTCTAGTGGGAAAGCTATTTGGCAAAGCTTCGAGCATGTTTCAAACTCATTCTTGGTGGGGATGAGACTTAGCGTTAACATGAACAGTAACAAGGATGAGATCAAATCAACATCGTGGAGAAGCAATGAAGATCCTTCCTTTGGAGTGTTCACCATGGGTATGGATCCTTATAACCTCCCACAAGTTGTTGTGTGGAATGGAAGTCTCCCTTATTGGCGAAGTGGTCCTTGGAATGGACAGTTCTTCATTGGTAAACAGTCTAGAGGCTCTTATCATGGTTTAGACGTCACAGATGACAAACAAGGAAATGTCTTCATGGGTTTCACTTATTCAGATGTCAGTTTGAAGTATTTTCTTTTGGATTCAGATGGAGTTCTGAAATATAGACATTGGGTTGAAGGGAAACAAGATTGGGAGGATTTATGGTTGGCTCAAGAGACGGAATGCGATTTCTATGGAAGATGTGGGCTGTTTGCAATGTGCAATCCGAAGAATTTGCAGTTGTGTTCGTGTTTAAAAGGGTTTGAGCCAAATGAATCTGCTGAGTGGAATAGTGGAAATTTTACAAGTGGGTGCAAGAGGCTAAAACCTCTTGAATGCCAGAGAAACAGCAGCCAGGTTCAAGAAGTGGGGAAGAGAGATGGGTTCTTAAAACTGGGTACTGTGAAAATACCTGATTTTTCTGTTTGGTCTTCTGGCCTGGAAGATGAATGCCAGAGCCAATGCTTGAACAATTGTTCCTGCACAGCTTATGCTTATTATGAAGGCATTGGTTGTATGCAATGGGATGGAGGCTTGATTGATTTGCAGCAGTTCTCTAACAATGGTGCAGATTTCTATTTTCGTGTGGCCCATTCAGAGCTAGGTGGAGGTATGTTTTCATTTGCAGGTTCTAAATTCATTTAAATAGGACACATTTGGAAACAATTTTTTTGTCAGATATCTCGGTGCATTTCATAAAACTGAAAATTATGTGTTAGAATACTGAATTTCAAGTGTTGAATGAGTTAAGCTTATAAAAAATAAATGTTGGATAAATCAAATGAAAATAATTAAATTTTAAACACTTGTTATGTAAGTTGAGTTTGTTAAAATGTGAACTAATATATGAAAGTATTTAAAACTATTTGATCATTTTAACAACATAAGTTGATTAATTTTCAGGGCTAAAGTGGTCTTTTAAATGTTGTTACAAGATTATTGAGTTAAGTCATTACTAGCTTACTAAATTAAGCCAAATTTTATAGCTTAATATTTTTTTTTCAATTTAGGCCTTGTTTGATGAAGGCTTATTTGGAGTTAATCCAAGAGTTTGTTTGGTCTTGGTTTTTGTTTTCTGAAAAAACCTTGTTTGATAAAAAAAGTGGGTTATTTGGGATTTTTTAGGATGAATTACTTAAATGTCCTTTTGTATTTGAAATTTAATAAAAGTAAAGTAAGAATATTTTGATATTTTTTAGGATGAATTAAGCGATTTGATTGTTAGAACGATAATGATGTGACAGAAGATGTTTTCTAAAAAAAATGAATACCTAAAGATCAAACAAGATCCAAATAGTTCTTTATTCCATCATCAATCCAATAATTTAAATTATCAACTAAAATATCATTTCTTTATTTTGTATAACATTTCAAAATCTTAAATAAAATAACATTTTAGATTTTTAACCCAAATAATCTACTTTTTTTCACCGAACAAGTTTTCTTCAAATAACCCCACATCAAACAAGCTCTAATTAGTTGAATTTAGCAGTTATCAAATGAACTTTAATTCAAATAAGCATTCATCATTTAGATTAATTGATAAGTTGTGCTATGAAACACAGCTTTAGTCAGACATTTATTCTTATTAAAAAAATTATTGGTGGTTTCTAGTCTAGATTCGGAGTATTCAGATCTAGAAACGAAAAGAGTTTCCAAATAGGCATTGTCCCCTTAAAAACTAAATTATTTTTTGTGCGTTTTGACAGATAAAAAGAAGCAAAAGAACGTAGTGATTGCAATTACAGTGACAGTATCGACAGTAGTAGTTGCCATAGCTGCCTGCTTGTTTTGGTTTTGGGTGACTAAGCGAAGTGGTAAATATGGGACAAATAATTCAGGCTTGATTCGTCATCCATTTAAGAATTGGCCATTATTTTCTGATTATTCAAAAGATATGTCAGAAAACAGCATGACCAAAAAAGTTGAAGAGCTTCCATTGTTCGATTTCGAGCAACTTCTAATAGCCACAAACCACTTTCATTTGGCGAATAAGCTTGGTGAGGGTGGGTTTGGCCCAGTTTACAAGGTAAGTGTAGAATGAATGCCAAATTGAGCCGTGTTATATAATAAGTTGGAGAATGTATTCATTATTTGTGGCTCTCTCCCCATTTCAGGGAAAATTACAAGATGGACAGCTAATAGCTGTTAAAAGGCTATCAAGTTGTTCAAGCCAAGGATTGGAAGAGTTCATGAATGAAGTTATGGTGATATCTAAGCTCCAACACCGTAACCTTGTTAAATTACTTGGCTGTTGTATTGAACGAGAAGAAAAGATGCTAGTATATGAACTAATGCCCAATAAAGGCTTGGATGCTTTTCTCTTTGGTCAGTTCATTCTATATCCTTTTTGTTATTTTATAAATTCTTCTCTTAAAATTGCATCATATTAATTTTTTTTATTTTGTTTCTTGATATTTTCCCAGATTCTCCTAAACAAGAACTGCTAGATTGGAGAAAACGAGCTAACATAATTGAAGGAGTTGGTAGAGGTCTGCTCTACCTGCATAGAGACTCTAGATTAAAGATCATTCATAGAGATCTGAAAGCAAGCAACATTTTGTTGGATGAAGAATTAAACCCAAAAATCTCAGATTTCGGAATGGCAAGAATATTTGGAGGCAATGAAGATCAAGCCAGAACGATGAGAGTCGTTGGAACTTAGTAAGTGTTTAATAATGTCTATTAAGCCTATATCAAACTGAAATTTTGTCACAATCACGATTCCAAATATTGTTATGTTTGGTAAAAGAAATATTTAGATCATGACAAAATTATAGTTAATCTTTTCTTTGTTTGGCATAAATAATTTTTTCTCCATCATAATTGAAAAATCTTCATGGAACCTATTATTTTGTCACTATCTCATTAGAGTCAAGTTAAAACTGGAAGTAATTTATTTATTTTGTTTAGTATAAGTTTTCTTTTATTGGATCAAGACCATATTATTTTAGGCTAAAGTTACATTGTAACAATCTTCTTACATGTGCATCTCTCGTGACTCTTACAGAATCAACCTTATATATATGAACATTTGTAAACATAAGGAATATAGATTTTTCAGATCAGATCAGATCATGATTAGCATGAAAAAACTTGGTAACAAAATAAATACTAGTTTTTTTTTTTCTAATCACCATGAACATGAAAAATGATGATAACAAAGCAGTATAGGATGGAATCTCTTTATATGAAAACTCCTCCGGTTTTGTGCAGTGGCTATATGTCTCCAGAATACGCGATGCATGGGAGATTCTCAGAAAAATCCGATGTTTTCAGCTATGGCATGTTATTACTCGAGATTGTAAGTGGGAGACGCAATTCTAGCTTCTACAACAGCGAGCAATCTATAAGCCTAATAGGATATGTAAGTAAAAAAATCTGTCAAATAGTTTCCACTTTTTTCTATCTGGTAATGGCTGATTTTTAATATGAAATCTGGTTTTGGTTAGACATGGAAACTATGGAATTCAGGCGATATAGCGGAGTTAATAGACCCGAAAATGTCCAAAGAAGGGTTTGAAATGGAGATATTAAGATGCATACATGTTGGGTTGTTATGCGTTCAGGATTCTGCTAAAGACAGGCCTCCTATTTCTACTGCCCTTTCAATGTTGAGCAGCGAGATTGATCATCTTCCTCAGCCGAATAAACCTGCATTTGCCGAAGCACATGTTGTTCAGGAAGGTAACGACGGCTGTTCTGCGAACCAATTTACTATTACAATGGTTGAAGCCCGATAGGAATTTTTGTATTACTTCTGTTGGTATATATCTGGCTGGTTATTTGATGCTTCACTTAATAGACATGGTTTAGTTGGTTGTTTATGATTACACATATAGTAACCCACTTGTAATGATTTGAATTTTACCATGGCGCATGCTATTATTTTCGCAATGTCGTTGTTCATTGAAAAAGTGTGGCTTTTAAATATTTGTTATCTTCTATAAAGTTTTTACAAGCCAATAACCAATTTACAATAATAATATTTAAACAGAACAGTGTATGGTATGAATTGTGACTTCTATGAATGGATGTAAAAAAGATTCAATGAAGGACATACTCTTGAATATGCAAATTTCTTTATTTATTTTTTTCTCATTATACAAACTTTAGCATCATTTAAATGATCAATAGTTATTTGGAAGTTACAATAAATAAAAAGATAGTAAAATGTGCCCTTAACATTTATTATTTCCCCCTATTTTTTCATTTTTTTCTTCCTATATTCTTCCCCGTTCTCGGTCTTCTCCCCTTCTCTCTAAACCCTAAGCAGCGAACGAACACAACGACACACAACAACGAAGACAATCATGAGAGAATGATGGAGGCGACTGAGTCTTTGGTGCTCATTTCGGACACAACGACAATATCATAGTATGTTTCATGGTCGCCGTCATGCGACCACCTTTTGGGAAATAATACTCTTGCACAAGTGCTCCACAACAGTGTTATCGATGGGGATGTGGCGGTTGGCAACCGACTTATTGTACAACTACTATTTCTATTAATCCATTGCCAATGAGCACAAAGAAACACGGAGCAAGGATACCTGGGAGAAAGATGAGTTAGGGTGCTTTCAAGAAGGTTCTAGAGAAGCTGGCTTTTGAAGGGTATAACTTTGGGAATCCCATTGATCTTAGGAATCATTGGGCCAAACATGGGACAAACAAGTTTGTTATGATAAGATGATTAGATCGATCGCCAACATCATTTTACATCATCTGGTTTGTTTTTGCCCTTTTACATTTTGATAAGTTTATTGTTTTATCATTCGTAGGATCTTTTGGAGTTTTCAAGGATGAGTAAATTCAGTAGTTTTTTTCTTATTGAATTGGAAAGATGAGATGTTCAATGTCTTCTTTTATATATTTATTAGATTTGGTTATAATTGAGAAACATTTGCTTTTGAATTGAATGAATTTCCTAATGGTTGCTAGGCTTCAAATAGGTGATGGTGTTGAACCTTAAAATGGAAGATGATGTTCTAACATTTTTTGAAATCATTTTGCATATAAGTGATGTTTAAGTTTTTGTTCTTCTGCATTGATTGTCAAGTCTTTGTTTTGTCCTAATAAGCTTTAGTGTTTGATCGAAATGGAGAAGTGGATCGTTCATTCAATGCAGCATCCTTATCGGGAGTTTTAGGGTTTCTTCATTGCAACTCATAGTTTGCTTCATTGTTATTTTGTTTCTAATCTTTGGTGTATGATGTGTAATTTACTTGGTATTCTGATTTATGCCGGTTTTTATATTGCCAATAAGTTGATTGGGATCTCAATTAAGACTTGAATGTAGCTTCGACTTGTTCAGATGATTACAATCACGTTTGGTTGAAGCTCGGTTATTTTCCTTTTTGCCTCACTTAGCATTTATCTTTGTCGACAAAGGTTGGTTATAGTTGGAATTTCTTGATCTTTTGAACCATCGTATTAGAAGAGAGGATTTAGGTATATGAATCTCGATCTGAGTAAAATTTGAGTTGAGATCAACGATATTTCGAAACATAACTTCACAATATTTTGGGGCAGCCACACTCTTCTTTTTTCACATTTCTTTACACAACAAACAAAACAAAGACACAATACAAGTCATTTTTTGGAAAATCGCTGCTGCATTGCCCGAAAAAGAAACATTTTTATCGGCAAAGCAAGATGATATGGTTGATGTGAATCTCAAGTTCACCAGCGCTAGTGCATCATAGAGACAAAACCAATCAGGGGATGTTAATGCTGATTATGATTGATGTAGTATTCTTTAATCAAGAATCCATTACTCTTGAAGCTGATAGGATTATGAGATGAAACTCTCTATCGTCGTCAATTTGAAGTTAGTTGTTAGTTTGTTAAACAATATAAGATTGTCAATTGTAGTGAAAAATATTTCTATGAGCAAACAATATTCGTAGAAAGAGTTATATTCATAATAAAGTGTATACTGTTTGAAAATATTTTGTACTGCATTTTATATAATCTTCCGTATGCTTCCAATACCAAAAAGGTCAACTAAACTCATTGTTCAATATAAACTAATTGTAAACATATTTAAGGAAAATTGCAAGAGAATTAGAAACTAGCAGATCTCAATCGTCGTTTTGCTCAATCTTAAGAGTACCTTGAGGTTGGATTCGAGTCCATTTTCAGTTTCTTCCTCCAAATCTTCTTGCCCTTCAAGATCATTCTCGTCTAACTCCACCATTACAGCTGGACAATTCTTAAATATCTCCTTTAGCTCGTCGATCCCTTCATCTGATATGAAACTACCATTTAAGTTCAGCAATTTGAAATCGGGCTTGTCAACTACAACTTCAGCCAAGACCACAGCACCAACACGTCAAATCAAATTAGTATTCATATCGACTTCAGTTAACTGCCCATGAACTCCCAATTTCAATGCCTGGATGCGACCATGTGATGGTTCCAAGAAATGGAGGTCGATGGGTTTCGTTCTAAATTGCCAACTTCGGTCTGTTCGGTGGTGGCCAGGGAGACTCTATTATCTGCACAAAGGATTCACTTGTAACTTCCACATGCAGAAGAAGAATATTGTCAAAATTAGGGTTTATAACCTGTTTCCCAGATCAGGATGAGTAAAGTCGAGCCGGTAGTAGAGTTAAGGTAGTAATAGTGACGAGTCTCTTCGCCTTCCTCGTGTACAAGTCATTGTGTGTTGTTTTGTCCGTCGTTGTGTTCACCCTATGTTGCACGAATACTTAATTTTTTTGTAGTATCGAATACGATACGGAAATACGCGTATCAGATACGGCAAAACACATATCGTTGACTTTAGACAGGGTTGACCAATCTAATACGGTTTGGATACAGCTCCGATACACGATACATTTTGGGTAAACGTTTAAAAAAACAAATTTAAAGTATCTGTATAAAAAAGAATTTAAGGTTATCAATATTTACCCTAATTAAAATTTTTTACCTTTGCTTGGCCGTCCTCCCTAAGTAAAACCCTAAACCCGATCATATATTTTTTTACCTCTCCTTGAAAATCTCCATTAGTCCATTATCTTCCGTCTCCGTCAATTGATAGCCGTCGTAGACAGTCGAGATCCACCATCGTCGACTCTGATCGAAGTCGTCGAAGTCACCGTCGCTTGGATCGAATTCAGTGGCCTTCCCTATCTATCTTGTATCTTTATTTTTTTTTATCTTTCTTTAATATATATATATTATATTATATTATAAATGCAACATTATCAAGATGTTACTTCAATATTAAATTTATATAAATATTATATATATAATTTTCCGTATCATAAATGTATCGTATTCTATATTTTTAAAATTAGATGTATCGTTGTATTCGATAACCATACCCATATCTGTGTAACTTAGTTCACCGCTTAGGGCTTAGAGAGAAGGAAAGAAGACCGAAAATAAGAGAATTTAGGAAGAAGAGAGAAAAGAAAGTGAAATACATATAACAAACTAGGGTTACTTATTAGGGGCTAATTGCAATTTAGGACTTATTCTTTCGAACTTCACAATTTGGGACTTCTTATTAGGTGTCAATTGCAATTTGGGATCTCTTCTTTCGAACCTCACAATTTGAAGCTCCTTATTGGGGGTAATTACAATTTGGGGCTCCGCATTATCAGATTTGTACAAAATAGGGTTTTGTCCTAACGGACATGAACGTTCGTTAAAAAAATGTATACGTGATCTTTATAATTAAAAAATTAACGGTGACACATATTTCTAAATTTTCTACGGCAAAATCTCATTTTGTACAAACTGACAATGTGGAGTCCCAAATTGTAAGGTTCAAAAGATAAAGTCCCAAATTATAATTGACCCTAATAAGGACCCTCAAATTGTGAAGTTCAAAAGATGAGGTCTCAAATTGCAATTGACACCCAATAAAGAGCCTTAATTTTGTTATATATAAAGAAACTTAGCGTCGCGTCAGAGGGTATGTATTTTCTTCTAAAAAGATATTTTTGCAAATTTTATCATTTCCAAAATGTTGGGTCAAATTATTTTGACTGAGTGTTGAAATAATTTAACCATTGGGATTTTGATGATGAAATGATTTATGCGTTTTGTTGTAGGTGTATCGAAATCAAACTTCATGAGACTTGGCTCTAATGAGGCTCATTAGACCGATTTTGACATTAGATGCACAGAATTAGACGTGCAGTCTAATAAATTCCCGAATTAGACGTGCAGTCTAACTTAGTGGAGTTAGACGTGCAGTCTAATAGATCCCGGAATTAGACGTGCAGTCTAACTCAGTGGAGTTAGACGTGTAGTCTAATAGATCTCGGAATTAGACGTGTAGTCTAACTCATTGGAGTTAGACGTGCAGTCTAATAGATCTCGTAATTAGACGTGAAGTTTAACTTAGTGGAGTTAGACATGCAGTCTAATAGATCTCGAAATTAGACATGCAGTCTAACTTAGTGGAGTTAGACGTGCAGTCTAATGTATACGGAATTAGACGTGCAGTCTAACTCAGCGGAGTTAGACGTGCAGTCTAATGTATACGGAATTAGACGTTCAGTCTAACTCAGCGGAGTTAGACGTGCAGTCTAATGTATACGGAATTAGACGTGCAGTCTAACTCAGCGGAGTTAGACGTGCAGTCTAATGTATACGGAATTAGACATGCAGTCTAACTTAGTGGAGTTAGACGTGCAGTCTAATGTATACGGAATTAGACGTGCATTCTAACTTAGTGGAGTTAGACGTGCAGTCTAATGTATACGGAATTAGACGTGCAGTCTAACTCAGTGGAGTTAGACGTGCAGTCTAATGGATTGTGAAAGTTAGACGTAAGTCTAACTCCTTCAGACAAGTCTGAAGTTGAAACGGAATTAGACGTGCAGTCTAACTCAGTGAAGTTAGACGTGCAGTCTAATAGAACTTGAAAGTTAGACGTAAGTCTAACTCCTTCAGACAAGTCTGAGGTAGAACCGGAATTAGACGTGCAATCTAAATCAGTGGAGTTAGACGTGCAGTCTAATGGTTTGTAACAATTAGACGTGTAGTCTAATTGGTGAAAGTTAGACGTAAGTCTAACTCCTTCAAATTAGTCTGAAGTGATTGTAATTAGACGTAAGTCTAATCCCATTAGACCAGCCAGTCTAATGGATTCTACTCTTAGACGGGGATGTTTGATTTCATTAGACGAGGTTGTCTAACTGAAATACGTCTAATGCTAAACTTAAATAGTATGCTTGAAACTAGCACCCGCCTACCCACGTGTTATAGCTGTACCCTACTTCTGCTCCACTTTCTAGTGAAGATTAGTACGACAACTATATGCAACCAACCAACGAATGACACGTAAGAGAATTTCCCTCATATTACTTGTTTTCAGGTACATCTTTGATGGAATATTCGGCGCACTACTAGTGGTGTACGACCATGATCCTTGTGCTCAGAACCTGCTGTATACAATGGAGGTGTTCCAATGTAAGAGTGTCACGTATCATTCTAAATGATTCGACCGTTAGTCTCTGCCCAATATTTATCAAATCCTAAGGACAACGGACGAACAATCGGATAGTTAGCGAATCTACAATCTTGCTTGCTGATATTTTCAAAGAGTGAAATCAAACCTTTGAATATTCATATTGTGAAGCTTCTTTTCTGATTGTACTGTGTGTGAATCAAGAGAGAGCTAGAATAAAGAACACCTTTAGCTGAGTGATATTCTTCATCTTGTAAATTGAACAGAGTGTGTTTTGTTCAATAGTGAGCTAAGTGTGTGTAAACTGTATTTGATTCTAATCATATTATAGTGAATCCTTCCGGTGGTTGGAATAATGGGTGACGTAGGAGAGTTTCTCCGAACATCCATAAACAAACTGCTGTGTTCTTTCATTTCTGTCATCTTTTCATTCTTCATCTTGAGCTTCAAACCCAAGTAAACAATTCCGCCTTAAATCTGTTTCAAGTGCTTACAAAGGTTTGCGTAGAATAAAAAGCGAATTAAATCCCTAACAAGATTTCTTTCAAACCGTTTTTCATAAGCCTTCATCAATAGTCAGACCTCCGTCTCTATCGATAAAGCCGATTATATCACAAAATGTCATTATTAGGGTAATCTCGTCAAATTTCACTTCTAGATCGGGCTGATTTAGTTCTAAACAAACAAATTCTTAAACATCAAATTTTGTTTTGGCTTATTGTCATTTCAAATTCATTTAATCTTTAAGATTTTATAAACGCATTTAAAATTATTTATGCTTATCTACTTGAAATATTTATTACACATTTTTTTTTTTATTAAAATGAAATTCAATCAGAACTATGAATTTTAGTTAGTGTTATCTTTCTTAAATTAAAAAAAAAATAAAAATTCACCTACTCAATTTTTTTTAATCAAAATAAATAAAATAATAAAAATATAAACTGTTATTTTAGTATTTAGTTATAGAGATTCTTTTATTAATATTTATTAACACTCTTCATATTATAATATATAATAAAAATATAATTTATTTAATTTTTTAAAAATATATTATAATTAGTAATATATATTTTTATTTTACAATTATTTATTTTATATTTTATTATAAAAATAATTTTTATTGGTTGTTTTTTATATTTATATTTTATATTTTTGAATATTGTTAATATATATATTATTTTATTAATCTAATATTATTTTTATTTCATATTTTTAATACTCCTATTTCAAAATATATATATTTTTAAATTTTATTTATAATATTATTATTAATTTTGTTTTTATAAATTTCTATTTTTTCATTTAATCTTATTAATTTTATTAATTTTAGTTTATTTTAAATATTTTTTTACTGATATTCAATATTTATTATTATTTTATATTTTGAGTTTTTATAATATTATAATAAAATAATTATTTATTAAAATTAATATTTTAATATTTTTTAATTAAGATATCAGATTGTTGAATTTGATTATTTTAATAAAATTTAATTAAAAAATATGAAAAAAATGAAAGATAAATAAACATGGTAAACAATAAACATGTTATTCGCTTAAATTTGTAAAAAGATTGATTAAATAAATTTATTGTAAATTATTATAATTTAAATATAAAAATTAATTCTATAAATAAAATATATTCAAAATTATTTTCTTATATTTATTTTATTATTTATATAAAAATATATTTTATTTATATTTATTTTATTTTGTTATATTGGTATTTTATATAGATATAATATTAGTATATATTATTTTTTTTATTTATATTGTTATATTGTTATTTTGTATACTTTTCATTTTTTCTATTTAATTATTTAATGTTTTTAATTAAGTTTATTTTTATATTTTTAAATATTATTAATATTCTTGAAAAAAAAATTATTATATTTTTTATTATTATTATTCTATCATTTTTATATAATATATATTTTTTAATTAGTTATATTTTATATTATTATATTATTATTCATTTCTAATTTCATTTTATAATTATATTATAATTAAATAAACAATTATATATATATATATATTAATTTTATAAAATTATATTATATTATATTTTTATTTAGTTATTGGTATATAATATTTTTATTTGTTTATTTAGTTATATATATATATTTATTAAATAATTGGTTAATTATTATTCATTATAATTAATTAGTTAATTAAGTTTTATAACAATTCAATAACCATTTATTTTTATTTATTTTTAACATTTAACATTAGGTTTTTTTATTTATATTAATATTTTTTATTTATTATTATTTTATAATATTAATAAAATAAATATTTTTAATTTAATTTTTTTTGTTTTATATTTTATAAAACAATATTTTTTTATTAGAATATTTTAAAAAAATATATATTTGTATTTTGTTATTATATGTATTTAATTATTTGTGTATATTATTATTTTATATTTTTTATGTTATTTTTTATTTTTTTAATCTATATATGTTTTTTTTGTTAATTTTATTTATATTTAAAATTATATATATATATTTTTTTCTATATTTGTTTTATTGTAATTCTATATTTGTTTTAAAATTAATTCTATATATATATATATTATTATAATATTAATTTTTATATAAAAAAGGTTATTATATATATATTTGTATTATTAATTTATTTTTAAAAATTTTATTTTATTTTATATTCTTAATTTCTAGTTTTTTCAATTTGTATTTATTAATTAAATTTAATTTTTGAATAATAATTACTAATTTAATAAAATAGATAAAATATAATTTAAGAGTTATGTTTTAATTTAAAAAAATTAATTAATTATTAATTTAAAATTAGTAACAGTTCTCTCATAATTTTTTTATATATACCAAATATTTATGATAATAATTATATTATATAAAATTGATAATTTAATTATATAAATTTACATAAAAAATGTAAAAATGTAAATAATTATATTTAATAATAATTATAAATTAATAAAATAAAGAAAGTAAAAACTATAATTATGTAATAAGTAAAGATCTATAAAAATAAGTATTAGCGATGATAACATTTATTATATTACATTATATATAAATAATTAAATATATAAATAAATATACGAAAATGTATTTAATAATAAGATATTAATAAATATAAACAAATAAAAATAAATAATATAAGAGTTTGAAGAGTAAACTATATTATTTAAAAATAATATTTATTTATTTATTTACTTATTTATTTTATTTTTTTATTTTTTTTTTGTTAAAGATGGAAATCATCCAAAATCTCAGAAAAAATATTAAAATATTATACTAAAAATGAAATTACGAAATTAATTTAATTTTTTTTAGTATATGGAAAAAATAATGAAATATGATATGAATATCAAAATTACGGTAAAATACTATATTTTCAAATTTTCATTATACGAATATATACTGAAATATTAAATTAATATTTATAAATTGAAAATATATAAAATACCTATAAATAATTAAATTTTAATTTTAAAGGTTATATTCAACAATTATTTAAAAAATAACAAATTTAATAAATTTATTTCTTTTTAGGGATAGATTTGAGACTTAATTAAAAAGTATCTATTTTTTCTCTAACCTTACTATATTCTTTTTTTCTTCTTACACATTTATTGTTAATTATAGAAATTTTATTTTTAAAAATTAAATAAAATTATAATTAAACTTTAATAATATTGTTTCGTGTATACTGTTAATATTTGGTATGATTAATATGTTATTTGTATTATACTGACATTTTGGTATACCGAAATAACGATACGACAACAATATGATTTTTCGATACCAAAATTTCAATAAGATATGAATAAAAAAAATGTTATACTGTATCGACTCACTTTGAATATAAGGGTGTCACCATGGAAGGTAGAGCTATGACAATCTTAATGAAAATCTGTAATATTTGATTTTTAAACATGATTTTATTAACGAGTTATCCTAATATTAAATCAAATATATATATTATATGTAAAGGATGGACAAATAATTTAATAAAGATGCCATTATAATATGACTTAAAACAAATGTACATAACTAATGCTAAAATGTTTAAAGAGTGACTTTAGTCACTTTACAATATTCTAATCCAAGAACTAAAGATACAATAAAAAAATACAAATGTAACAAGTGATGAATACTTGAGGCCTTCTTGTTTGACCGGCTAAAAAATATTATTTAATAAAAAATATTATTTAATAAAAAATGAGATAAATGATAAATTTAGGACGGTAGTTTGGAGAGTTTGATGTTAAAAAATCATAATAAAAAAATAAATAATATTAAATAAGTTAACAGAGTTAGTGAGAATTCTAAGTATAACTAAATAATGCAAAAAAGAATTTTTTAAACTATAAGAATCTTAAATTTGACAAAATTTACAAGTAAAACTCTAAATTTGTCATTTATCTCTTGATAAAATAAATGTAGTATAATATCACATAAGACTATGCTCATTCTATTATGTGCACATGTCAAATAAAAATATAATTAAACTTTAATAATATTGTATCGTGTATACTTTTAATATTTGGTATGAATAATATGTTATTTGTATTATACTGACATTTTGTTATACCGAAATAACGATAGGACAACAATATGATTTTTCGATACCAAAATTTCAATAAGATATGAATAAAAAAAATATTATACTGTACCGACTCACTTTGAATATAAGGGTGTCACCGTGGAAGGTAGAGCTATGACAATATTAATGAAAATCTGTAATATTTGGTTTTTAAACATGATTTTATTAACTCTAATATTAAATCAAATATATATATTATATGAAAAGGATGGACAAGTAATTTAATAAAGATGCCATTATAATATGACTTAAAACAAATGTACATAACTAATGCTAAAATGTTTAAAGAGTGACTTTAATCACTTTACAATATTCTAATCCAAGAACTAAAGATACAGTAAAAAAAATACAAATGTAACAAGTGATGAATACTTGAGGCCTTCTTGTTTGAGCGGCTAAAAAATATTATTTAATAAAAAATATTATTTAATTAAAAATGAGATAAATGATAAATTTAAGACGATAGTTTGGAGAGTTTGATTAAATTTAAGATACTTCTAATTTTTTATCGTTAAAAAACTCTTCTTAGATTATTTAATTATATTTAGAATTTCAATTATAACTCTGTTAATTCCTTATTAAGATTATTGTTACATTCATTTTATTTATTTCTTTATTATATTTTTGTTAATATCAAACAAACAAATGTAACTTAAATTTATTTATTTATTATTATTAATCAAACAACAACTTAGCACGTCCACTCTCCACTCTATGGAATTGAATTTCTTCAATGAAATTCTAATGTCGCCTCTCTTCATATCACGCATGCGTAGGTATCTTCATGATCATATTAGTCCTTGGAATCAACCTCCTCATCAGCATCTCCAAGGATCCCTAGTTCCATCGGCGAATAATCGTCGCCGGATCAGGCGAACTTGTCGCCGACCGTGACTGCCATTCTTTGTTGTATCGTCCATCCTTGTCGTCGACTTCCGATCCTTCCTCTGACTCGGAGTCTACTTAGGGTTTCCCTTTAGATGATGATCACGAATACTGTGCTACCCATCTATCTTGGGCACCAACTTTAACTCCCCTCCGAAGCAACAATTCAACAACATTAATTAAACTTGGCAAACGACTATGGTGATGTGTGGGCCGGCCCCGAGTTTTGGGCTGCTCATGTTCTTATCTCTAACCACTAAGCTACAATCTTTTTTATTTAAAAATATAATAAATATGACTAAATATTTTACTAATCAAAATAAATGGGCTGACCTGGGGAGTGGGCTGTCCTAGTCCGAGGACTTGCCGGACTTACTCTAGGGCTGACTCTGGTGATGTGGAGAGGGAGAAGATTAAATTTCGTTGAAGAAATTGGATTAAGTGAGAAAAAGAGTCAGTTAAGTTGTTTGATTAATAATAATAAATAAATAAATTTAAATTTTGTTTGATTGATGTTAAAAAAATCATAATAAAGAAATAAATAATATTAAATAAGTTAGTGAGAATTCTAAGTATAACTAAATAATGAAAAAAGAGTTTTTTAAACTATAAAAATCTTAAATTTGACAAAATTTACAAGTACAATCCTTAATTTGTCATTTATCTCTTGATAAAATAAATGTAGTACAATATCACATAAGACTATGCTCATTCTATTATGTGCACATGTATATTTTCCCTTAGCTTAAAAAAGACTAATTTTCTTACTATGTAAACAATAAAAGTTAAGATACCAAGACTGGAAAATCAGGATTGAACTCGAAGTTTGGGATGCCATGTTAAACATGATACTGAGTCAACTTAAGTTAATTAACTGAGTTGACTTATAACAAATTAGTTCGAAGATTGACACTATTAGTTAGTTATCTATTTCAGTAATCTATATATATATAATGATGCTTCATTTTTAAAGTGTCCGGATTGCCGGGTCGAGAGCTGTGGTTAATTTGGATACTTGGGTCGGTTTGTGGGTTTACCTATTTTTAAATTTAAAACGGTTAAAAATACAATTAAAAATGCTAGAGGTATGTTTCGAACTTGCAACCTAACAAAACAAGTACAACTCTTTAACCAACTAGGGTACAAAGACTTTATATATTAAATTCAAACACCAAATTTGATAAATGCGGGACGTTTTAATATTAATATAAGTTCAACTTTTTAACTAACTAATATATAATAATGTTGAATAAATGGATACTTGGGTCAGATTATGTGTTGACCCACCCATAAATTTAAAACGGTTAAAAATAAAATTAAAAATATTATCCGTAATTTTTTCACGGTTTTTTATATTATGACTCTTGCAAATGCACGGGCTAAATGCTAGTTAGTTATTAGTTTTCTTATTAGGTTTTTCTATTCTTACTTAAAAAAACATTACTTACTTATAAATAGCCATCAAAACTATGTATTACTCATTCAATAAATAAAGAAAGTATTTATCTGGTATTTACTCGATTAATAAACTCAAAATTGGTATTAGAGCAAAGGGGAAACTTTCTGGCTATTTGTATCACTTACTTCCAAGAAGAAGAAACACAGTCGCGATTGTTTCATTGATCTGACTTGCTTCCAAGAAGAAGAAACACAACCATTGTTCAAGAGATCTCCAATTTCAATAAAAAAATTTGATTTTTTTTTTTACTTGTTTCCAAGAAGAAGAAACATAGTCATTTCCCAAATGTATCTTCATTTTAATTCAAGAATTCTTTCAAGGAATACTATAAGCGAATTTTCAACATTAATAAAGCTTTTTTTTTTTCCATTATTCTCAACAACAATCAAATTAGATGACAACAACTACGAATCACCTAGAAAAATCAGATCATTCACATCCTAAAAAGTTATGATTTGTATGACTTCATTAATGACAAAAGAGTAATTTATTATGAAACAATTTTAACCATTAGAAAAGATGTGGTGTCAGTAACTCTCAATCCAAAATTCAAAGCTTGGGAAGTTCAAGAAAGCATGGATCATGGCGACACTTACTTAATCAACGGTGTCTCAATGCCGCCAACCTTCATCACCTCTGTAACAATTCGACACGACACACTCAAATATGAAGAACTTTCCAACCTTCTTAGTACTCACGAACATCTCGACTATAAGAACTTCATCAAACTCAACAAACAATGAACCTTGTTGATGGAAATACAAAAGGAGGAGGAACTCGTCGTATTTTCTTGAAATTAAAGAAGAGGAGCTGACGGACACGACTAGAACAATGAAAGTGGTCGATCTAATGATGTTCGTCATAACCCTAGTATTTTCATGGGCAATAAAGAAGAGGAAATGGAGGTCATTGACTCATTGGTATGACAATAAATCTCGAAATGGGCCACCTAATAAGACTTCAACAGGTAATTGGATTGAAAACTCAAATAATAATATTCAGTAACAATAGTTCATATCAAAATAATAATCGCCCACATTCTAGGTAGTCATGGCAATAAAATGGGACACTGTTAAAAACTGTTGAAATATTCAAACTTATCAAATATGTGGAGAACTTGATCATATAACTACCAGTTGTCTGATATTTACTCAACAACATTAAGAAAAATTAACCATCATAATGGCTTCTTCCGCAACTGTTATAGTTCCAGCATGATATCCCGATTCAGGTGTCACTAATCATATTATATCGGACCTCAATAATCTTCAACTTCATAATTATACACAGGCAAAGAAAATATTGTTGGGGAAAACCCTGACAGAACCACAAAAGAAGAAAACAAAAGAATGAACATTAACAGAATTTGATAACGGAGTTCGGCCAAAATGTTGCCTACGTCTCCGAGCACTAAGGCTATCAATTAATAAGGAAGAAGAGATACAAATTTGGGTGCAATAAACCAAAGAGGGGAGAGTTTCTTTATACACTAAGAAACTTCCCCAACTCCCATCATCTTCCGATGTGGGATTTATGCTAATTGTGAATATAGTTTCTTTTATATACTAAGAAACTTCTTTCACTCCCATTATCTTCCGATGTGGGATTCTAATTGTGCCAAAAAAATAACAAATCTCCACCTTGGCACAATATCCAAATACTAATCTTCAATATTAAAAAATAATCCTTCAGTGCTTCCAATTGGCGCTCTTCAGCGCCGACTCAAACGCGGAATGTGTTTACCAAATCTAAACAATTAGATTTGGTTTTCCCCATGTCTTTGATCTCGAACTCTCTACCCAATTGAGCCTTCAATTTGTCAACTTCATATTGGCTCTTTGATGCTATCAACATATCATCATCGTAAAAGAGTAAATAGATATAAGACTCATCTTGCAGTTTGCGCAAATACACACATGAACTGAATCTGCTTCTTGTGTACTTGTGCTCAATCATAAACTTATCAAGTCGCTTGTACCATTGTCTCGACGATTGCTTCAACCTGTACAATGATCTGTTCAACTTGCAAACCCAATTTTCTTTATCAGCAACTTTGAATCCATCTGGTTGATAAATGTTGATTTCCTCGTTCAAATGACCGTGTATGTCTGCGGTCTTCACATCTGGTTGAGCAAACTCCAAATTCATCTGCGCTACCAAGGCCAACAAAATTCCAATGGAAGAGTGTTTAACAATAGGAGAAAGTACCTCATTATAATCACCTACTTCCTTCTGAGCGTAGTCTTTAGCTACCAATTTTGCCTTGTAGCGAACATCAAACTTTTCAGGAAATCCTTCTTTCTTAGTAGAGATCCATTTACAACCAATAGCCTTCTTCTCTTTTCGTAGATGCCTCAACTTGCATGTCTCGTTCTTCTGAATAGATTGCATCTTATCTTCCATAACACCTCTCCTTTTTCTATTTTCAGTATTTCGACTGACATCTGAAAAAGTGGATGAAACATCATCTACGACTAGAAGTGCATAGGCCGTCATGTCACAAACCGACCTGGTTTTTGAATAATTCGTCTTGGCCTATTAACAACAATTGATTCACTTTGTTCTGAAGGTTCTTGGGTCAGAACCTCTTCCACATTTAACTCTTCGTCTGTCGTCGGAGAGTTACTTCTAGTTGGGCTTATCTTTATCTGCTCAAACTCCACCTGTTGCGGAGTACAATCAATCTTGTCTGGTGTTACCTTATTCAACATTGAATAATCATCAAAAGTAACATTTCTTCTGATAATGGTTTTCTTTGCATCCAAACACCAGAGGCGATACTCTTTAACTCCTGTACTAAATCCATAAAAAGAGCCTTCTTTCCTCGTGGATCCAAATTTGATTAAACTCCGTGATAATATGCAGTAGAACCAAAAATATGCAAAGAATCATAATCAGTTGCAGGTTTTCCAGACCATACCTCTAATGGAGTCTTGCCACCAAGTGCAGATGATGGTAGGCGATTTACCAAATGTTGAGCGTATGACACAGCTTCTGCCCAAAATTTCCTATCTAACCCAGCATTAGACAACATACATCGAACTTTCTCCACCAATGTCCTGTTCATACGTTCCGATACTCCATTCTGCTGTGGTGTTTTTCTGACTGTGAAGTGTCGAACTATGCCACACTCTTGGCATAACTTCTGGAATGGATCATTCTTGTATTCTCCACCGTTATCAGTTCGGAGAATTTTGATCTTTCTTCCTGTCTCGTCTTCAACTTGAGTTTTCCATTTAAGAAAAATCTCAAACACTTCACCTTTGTTCTTCATCGTAAACACCCATACTCTTCTGGAAAAATCGTCAACAAAAGTAACAAAGTAATGTCTACCTTCAAGAGAAGGAGTCTTGGCAGGTCCCCAGACATCTGAGTGCACATAATCCAAAATACCCTCGGTGTTATGAATTGCAGTGCCAAATTTTACTCGCCTTTGTTTTCCCAGAATACAATGTTCACAAAAATCTAACTTACAAACTTTTGTACCTTTCAATAATCCTTGCTTGACAAGAGTTTGCATAGATTTCTCACCAGCGTGCCCCAATCGCATATGCCATAACTTTGTTGCCTCTAATTCCTTACTACTCCCGGAAGTTGATACACATGATGTCCCATTAACTGTACTACCTTGATAGTAATACAAATTATTACTCTTCCTGATAGCTTTCAAACATCACTAGCACTCCAGATATTACCTTAAGAACTCCATTTTCCAACTTCACATGTAGGCCTTTCGACTCCAAGGCCCCAAAGAAATGAGATTCTTTTTTCATATTCGGTATGTACCGAACTCTCTAATAATTTTGGTGGATCCGTCATCATTCCTCAGCTTGATTGAACCTATCCCCTTATTTTACATGTATTAGCATCTCCCATGTAAACAACTCCACCATCTAGCTCTTTAAAGTCAAAGAACCACTTTCGAACTGGTGTCATATGATAAGTGCAGGCTGAGTCCATATCCACGCATCAGGATGTGATGTTGTGTGTGACATCGATAAAGAGTATTCTGAATATGCATCACCTTTGTTTTCCTGCAACATTCGCATCTTCAGAATCTTTCTCTTTCTTCTTCAACTTTGGGCAATTAATCTTCCAATGTCATTTCTCACGGACAGAAAGCACATTCATCTTTGGCAACTCTACTTTCAGATCTTCTTCCTTTCCCTTTTGATTTGCTCTGCTGACGGCCCCTGACCATCAATGCTTCATCTGCTGTATCTACTTTACTTTTCATTTTATCCTGCTTTCTCAATTCATGACTATATAAAGCAGAACTTACAGCATCAAGAGAAACATTTCCCTTCCCATGAAGTAACGTTGTTTCTAAGTGTTTCAAATTCATCAGGAAGGGACGATAGCAACATCAACGCAAGATCTTCATCTTCAAACCTAACGTCAAGGTTTAACAAATCTGCTACCAATTCATTAAACTTAGTTATATGCTCATTCATCGTAGTACCTGATTGGTATTCAAACCGAACAGTCGCTTCTTCATAAGGAGCTTATTCTGACCACTCTTCTTCAGAAACTTGTCCTCCAATGCTTGCCACAGTTTCTGTGCAGAAGTTTCATTCTTCACAGCTACTTCTGCTCTCTAGACAGGCACGACCGAATTGTTCCGCACGCCAAACGATTCATGATACTCCACTCTTTTTCTTCTATACCATCTGGCTTTCTGACCTCAATAGAAACATCTAGACCCTGCTGAAAAAGACAATCTAGAACCTCACCTTGCCACATGCCGAAAATGCCCAAGTTCCATCAAAGATCTCCACCGCAAACTTCAAATTCGACATCGGTGTCCTCGTCCAAGATGACGAAGGAGTTGACGCCCCTTTTGAAGACTCCACCATGCCAAGGACGAACCTTCGGCTCTGATACCACTTGTTGGGGAAAAACCCCTGACAGAACCACAAAAGAAGAAACAAAAGAATGACCACTAACAGAATTTGATAACGGAGTTCGGCCAAAATGTTGCCTACGTCTCCGAGCACTAAGGCTATTAATTAATAAGGAAGAAGAGATACAAATTTGGGTGCAATAAACCAAAGAGGGGAGAGTTTCTTTATACACTAAGAAACTTCCCCAACTCCCATCATCTTCCGATGGGGATTTATGCTAATTGTGAATATAGTTTCTTTTATATACTAAGAAACTTCTTTCACTCCCATTATCTTCCGATGTGGGATTCTAATTGTGCCAAAAAAAATAACAAATATAACTATAGTTAATGGTACACATTTGAATATTTTAATGTTGGAACTTCTAATCTACCTAGCTATGATAGGTCACTGTATTTGAAAAATGTCTTACACATACCCGATATCACAACAAATATATTATTAAGTGTTTCTTGTTTTCTAATGAAATATTGACTTCAAATTTACTATTCCAGATTTGGTGCTCCACCCTATATCACCTTCACAAAAATTGGTTAGTTTATAAAATAGTCAAAATTAATGAGGAGAGAAAATGAAAAGTCAACATATTTTATGAAGGTGGGCGCAGGATAGTTTATAGAATAAGTCAAAATTAATTTGGAAAAAAAATGAAAAGTCAACATATTTCTGTGAAGGTGGTGCAGATTAAACATCAAACTTGAAACAGCATATCTAAGGTGAAAAATATTATAGCTTGAGTCCTTAATAAAATAAATCAATAGCTCAATATCCACACCTTCAGTACTATGACGTGACAACACTGGAGTTTCTTTTCTTTCTACTAATCCAGTATTATTTAATTCTTGCAAAAAGCACACTGAAATCAATTTTTTGAACGAGATGCTCGAATTCATTCATTATACATCCACTAAATATTAGATTCTGATAATTTCACCAATGAAATATCATCTTCACTTTCTCTCTTATAAGAGACAAGCTAACAATTCGTGTCTCACCGTGGATATTAAAGATACTGAGTCAATTCAATCTAGTGAACTGAGTTGACTCTTAACAAATTAGAGAAGATTGACCCTATTAATTATGTGTTTCAATAATTAGTTATTAATTTTCCTATTTAATTATCTCACTAAGGTAGTTAAGTTAAAAAGTAATTTTAAGATACAAAAGTTATGGAGTGATTTCACTTAAAATGTCATGAAAGTAAAAGTCATAATGTAGTTTGTCCCGATAGTTTTATATATATATACATATATGACAAACTATGTATTACTCATTTAATAAATAAAGAAAGTCTGGATTTCATATTTGCTCAATAATCGACTCAAAAATTTTCTACGCAAAAAGAATGTTTTTTCTTGTGTTTATTAAATTTATTATAGTTTATGTTATATTTAAAATATATAATAATTATGTATTATAAAGTAATTAAATAAAAATGAAAAAATAATTAATAAAAGTAATTTAATTTAGTTGGGTTAATTGTTACAATAAACATTATTAAAGTCGGGTTCAAACATTGTAAAGAGTAATTTAAAACAAAAATAAAATAAAATTAGGAACACATGAGAGCCAATCTACTTGCAAACTCAACTCCATTAAACCATAAACCCTAAATCCTAAACTCAACTTAACTCTATTTTTTGTTTTCCTGAAAAAATTTCTCTCCTCCAAACCTAAATATGCAGAGACACCTGTTCACATACTTAAAATGTTTTCAAATTTCAATTTCAGTTCTTTTAGTTTGTTTTTAATTAATTTATATAACTTATTTATATTTTAATTTGTTTACATATTTTATTATATTTTAATTTATTTATATAATATATTTATATGTTTAATTCATGATAATTTTAATTTGTTTATATAATTAATTTATATTTAAATTTGTTTATATTTATATTTTTACGTATTATAAATTTATATAATAAAAATATTGATAAAAAAATAATAATAATAAATCAATTTTAATAAATAAAACACGTAGAAAACCCGAAAAAATACAATAATCCATTACATACACTAAGAAATTTGAAAAAGACATTCCGATTATATACTAAGAAATTGAAAAAGACATCCGATAACATATAAAACAGACGATGGATACTAAAATAATATAATAATCTGGTAAATTTGAACAACTTCCTCCAAGATCATTGAAATATTCTGAAAATGTGCCTGTTGTGGATGGATCTAGTTGACCTTGATCTTCAGTTTTTTTTTTAATATGTGCTTCTTCAGCTTTAATAAATGCCGCGAACATTTAGATTTTTAAGGATCTCGAAACTTACCAATAAAATTTTGTTTTCTTCCTATCTCTTTTGTGCATAGTTCTTATTCAATTGGTATTGAATTTGTTCATTTGACTTTTTAATTTCCTCAAGAAATTATTTGTTTGTTTTTTTTTTCCAGATTATTTATGATCGATGATGTATTATCATCATTTTTTTTCTTTCAATTTTACTGTTTTCACCCGATTGGTCTTTCTGAATTCTCCAAGTTTAGAGAAAATGAGGAAATATCAGGGATGCTTGCCCGACGTTTCAGGAGTTGGATTGTCGGACTCGGAAGAGGGTATTAAGATTGAGCGATTTCTTCTGCTACCTTGTTGAACAATCTTTAAATTTTTCGAAATTTTTAACGATGTCCCACACGTGATCGAACATTCCAACCTTCTTTGAACTTTGAATCTTTTATAAACAACATTTTATGGGTGGAAAGTTTGTTTTAATAAATTTGTTTTGTTGGTATTTTTTTTTTTTTGTGAAATATATTTGTGTTTATTTAATAATGTTTAATTTGTTTTTATGCAGTTGTATAAAATTATTGATTTATAATTAATTTTATCAAAATTTTATTTAATTGAACGAGAATTTAAAAGTAAATAATAAGTTGTTGTAAAGTTATGAGTTTAATTTGTAATATTTGATAAATAGATAAGATAATATTGAAAAAAATTATAAATTATTATAAAAAGAATATTATGAAATATTGTTTTTGAAAATATTGTTTTGAGTTTTAGTTTTAGTTTTAAGGTGTAGAAATGACTTACTGTTGGATGTGTTTGATGTGATGTTTACTGTATTTTGGATTTGAGAATAAATATTTAGGTTGGAGATGGCCTTATGCGGAAAATAGCAGCTTAATAGATTTTAAATAGGATATAATTTTATATATAATTAGTATACATGTACTTTCATTTCAAGATTATATAAGTCATTCTAAATAACAACATTTCCGAGTCAATTAATGTAAAAATGGTCAGGATCATAGTCGATTATATATTTTTTAATTTATAAATAAACAAAAGACCTAGTATATAAGAAGATTTATTTAAGAGGGTTACATAAATTAATATTAAAAATGATATAGAATGATACACTATCTTGTAGATTAAATATGTAAATAAATATAAAAAAAAAACCACTACACATTATTATTTGTGATTAGATCCAACGATTTAGGGAATTAAAGAAAATTAGCATGATATCCCACTATCATGATCTCCCGCTAAACTCATAACGCTTCTGGATGAAATTGTACTCGTGACATTTTGATATCTTAAGCCGACTCTTACTATTGGGGCTATGTTGGTAGGTTTAAAATGGACGCGGGTTAACACATACCCGCAAACGCACTTAATTATTTAACCAAACGCATAACTTGTCGCCTGACGGACTTGAACCCAAGATCTCAGGAAGAACTGGAAATATCCGGCTATTGTTACCGCTAAGATAAAGAAGCTTAAGCGATTATAATCTTTAAATAAAAGACAAAAACATTCCGTCAACTCTTGTGCCCTTTGAATAAGTAAGCTATTGTGAATAAACTATTCTCATTTCATTTTGGTTCTACCTTGATTCTGCTGCATTTTGCATCACCGATCGAATTCTTTATTTCGTGTCACATCTATAACTATTATTGCCCAAATGAGTATATTAATATATTGACTCAAGTCACGTTATCCATATGTATTTATTTACACTAATATTAAAATTTAAATAATAAAATGCACACATTAATAATAATATATGAACTGATTTTAATAGGATAATCATTCTTTTTAATGTGGATACGGTTAAGTTTGATGGGCAGGAATCAAAATAAAGTATTGGATTCAAATCAAGATTGTACCTGAAAATCAATAAAATTAAAATCAAGATTTGAAAAGAATAAGAAAACGGTATAGACGAGATTGAAAAGAATAATAAAAAAAATAATAGTGATGACTATTGTTGACTAAAGTATATAAATTAAAAAATGTAAGATGTTGAATGCGTTCCACGACCCCAACATTTGCTTTCTTGTTCATAGTAATCAAATCAAATCAAATAAAAAGGCTTTACCTTTATTTATTCAAGCTCAACTTTTTAATGTCAAATTCTCAATTTGTTCTCTAAATTTTTATGTGTCTTATTTTCCTCCCTCAATTTCTATTTGAGCATTTTGGATGTTGAACTTGTCAAATTGCTCAAAATCACTCTTAATAAAGATGCCCTAAAAGCTATTAACTCTAACCGGACATGCCCTATTATTTGGAACCGAACTTTATTGCTTTTTGCAACCAACTATGAGTTATACACACATAGTTATCGAAACCTTTTATTCTTGCATTGTATTATTAGCAGAGCCGACTCCAGTTTAGGCCCCAGTCCCGGTGAAGAATGTTGAAATTATTATTATTTTTTCTTTATGTCTATTTAAAATTTTGATAAAAAAAAATATTTTAGTGAGATTTAAATCTATAATCAAATAAAAATTCTTAAGTTTTTTATTCTAAACCACAATTTTACAATATCTTTTGTTTAAATATACAATAAATTTAACTAACTATCTTCAATTTTTAGTTAAATTCTCCGTGTCTTGGGGGAGTAGGCGGCACTTGCCCAGAGGGGTTGTTGCGGCTTAACAGGACTGGTTATTACCATGTTGCATATAAGTAGATTAATATCAAAAAATTAATAATCAAACAATATGGACCATTAGTGGAATCTTAAATTCAATGTCAATTAGACTAATTAAAGTGAACCAAATTTGATCATAAACTAAGAGCTTATTTTAAGTTATATTTTTACTGACAAAAAAAATCTAAGAAAAATTATATATAGAAAAATATATTGATTTATTTTTATATAAAAAAGACAATTTCTTTATTCGAAAAACAAAAGACTAGAATTTAAGATTAATATTGTACAAGTTAATCGTAATAAAACTATAAAATAGAAGAATCAAATAATTATTCTCGTTGGCATGCTCTCAATATAGCATTCTTTATAATTTTTTTAAGCGTACATTAGATAATCAGATAATAATCCATGCGTAGAGGTAAGGTAGACGATGGTTACAACTTACA
This sequence comes from Impatiens glandulifera, assembly GCF_907164915.1. Taxonomy (NCBI): domain Eukaryota; kingdom Viridiplantae; phylum Streptophyta; class Magnoliopsida; order Ericales; family Balsaminaceae; genus Impatiens; species Impatiens glandulifera. The sequence continues at coordinate 49,282,733 of NC_061862.1, read as the reverse complement.
ATAACTTATTTCGAAGAAGTGCAGTACTCAAAGTGACATAATTGCTAGATTTTCAATAATTCTACAAGAATGAAGAACGAAAATATTTCTTATTAAAGTAGAAACAATGTCAAATTTTAAACAAAATTAAATATTAGTTCTCTCCTCTTGTCGATCTCATTACTTTAATTTATTAATTAAAATATTAAAAGATTTTATTTTAAAATGATTATATTATATTAGATTTAGATATATAAATACCATTAGATCTTTTTACAAAAATAATCATCGACATTATTTTTTCTCTACTTTTAAGATTTTCAAATAACTCCAATCCATCCGAACAAGCGCGCGTTGAATTCTTGTACGTAGTTTATATAAGCTCTTGGAAAAAAAATTCATGATTTCCTAAATACTCAACTGTTATGAAAAATTCTTGGTCTTTACAAATGGGTTTTAAATAGGTATGCATTCTAGAAACAAGCAAAACGCCAAGCTTATTTACATATTTTTAATTACAACAAGTCTAAGAAAAAGAAGTCAAATTTTCAAAAATATTTTGTTTGGTAGTAACTATGGAGAAATTTGTGTAGTTCTGTCATTGACACTATTACTAGTGTTACTTAAATAAGTTTATTGAAAAGAAAGATTCAATTTTGAAAACAAAGTGGTGGGCTAGAGTTATAAGAATTGATGTGATATAATTTCCTAGTAAAACAAATTCATCGTTTCCAATTTGCTTAAAACATTATGCAGATGACTGACACGAATTATATTTATTTACCTAATCTTATAGAATAAATGATTCATTATGATTTCTAATATCTTATTAAAATGATATTGAATATTGAATTTTTCTTAGTATTGAAAACTATATCCTAGTCAAGATTAAATTCAAGAGATATTGAATACGGAGAAGTGAATTATTATATTAGCCCCCATCTATTTAGAGAAATACCAATTAGAATTGTCATATAATAAAAGAACAGTTCAATTCTTGATATATGAAGTTTGAACATTGATTTGTTTTAATCAAACTTCGAACTTTTAAATTGGGTTATATAATATTTTATTATTACAATTTTAACTATATTACAATTTTTTTTAAACGTACAAACTTATACATCTTTTATTTAGCACAATATTTTTTTTCATAATTAATTATAATAGTTGTAAAAAATTATTATTATCTATTTTTTAGATTTTTCAACCATGTTGAGAGTTTGAATACATAGGGATGAGAAAAAAAATACCGATATTAAGGTATTGTCGAAAATATCATACCGTAATATATTGAAAATGTCGATTTTTAAGATATACCGAAAAAAATGTAAGGTTACCGAAACTATTGGTACGGTAAGAATTGAGAATTTTAAAATTTGGTATATCGAGATATATCGAATAGTATTTATAAGTTAATATATATATATAGATTATATATATAATATATAATATATAATATATAATATATAATACTTATAAGGAAATAATTAAATAATTTTGATATTAATTTAATTATAAAAATATAATTTTAGAATAATATCAAACTATAATTATATTGGAAATATTATTATATACGTGTCTCCTCTAACGATGAGATTGATTTTTTTAAGTAATATGTTTTTAGGTATCAAAGTATAATATCGATACCATACGAAAAATTAAGGTATATCGGAATCAAGATAGGTAAATGTTGAATTTTTGTATACCGAACTTAAGGTATGTCGAAATCAAGATAAGATAAATTTTGCAATTTTTGCATACCAAAGTTTAGGTAGATATGAATAAAACATTAGGTATACCATACTACCCACCCCTAGAAATACATATATTTAAAAAAAATAACACTCAATTTAAAATAGAATATGTCTAATATGAGAAATCGGACACAAAATTATATAAAATCAAAATCTATCTTTATTCAAATATGTTCAAATTTTTTCTTAAATCATACATTTTTAATCACTCAAGCAAACCTTCTAACATTTCATTTAAAAAATATATGTCCAAATTTTTTATAACTATCATTTTATGTACAAATATGACAAAAATAACTATTTATAATAAGAGTTTTGTACATTTTAAAAAAACTTTAAATGCTGATAATTTAGCCTAATTTGATACCATTCAAGTTCAAATCCAAAATCTGAAAAACTTCCTTAATGAGTAAATAATTTTCTTTTTCTTCAACCTAACCTTTAAAAACTGGGTTCTCTATTTTAAAATGTATTTCCGTAATTATCTCAAATTGTAATAAATATTATTATACAGTCTAATGAAATTGACCGGAAAAATTCTGCTCAAGATTTAATAGTGACGATCTGCCTTCTTCTTCTTCCATAGATCACAAACCAGAAACCAGAGAGAGAATTGAATTCTGGGATGGAAAATTTATTCAAATCTCCAAAGATTCTTCTTCATTCTGTTCTTCTCAACCCTAATTTTTCTCCTCCCATTCATCAATCAGCTTCCGACATCATTACATCTACCCAACCACTCACCACCGGCGACAAATTAGTATCCCCGCCGGCCGTTTTTGAATTAGGGTTCTTCTCTCCAGGAAATTCAGGGAAACTGTATGTAGGCATCTGGTACAAAGACATACTTCCGACGAGAACATATGGTATATGTTTCTCAACAGAGACAACCCACTCAGCAATCATTCTCATCATCATCTGCAGCCCTACAAATCGGTAGAGACGGAAATTTAGTTTTACAGACAATTCGTCGAACCACCTTATGGACATCGACTCGAACTCGACAACTTCGCCCAATACTGTTGCTCAGCTGGTAGACTCAGGAAATCTCATTCTCAGATCAGAAAATAATGTCGACCCACAGATTATATCTGGCAAAGCTTCGATCATCCAACTGATACACGTCTTCCAGGAATGAAACTGGGTTGGGATTTAAAAACAGGGATAAATCGAATCCTAAGACCATGGAAATCTCCCGACGATCCTTCCACCGGAGATTATTCCTTCAAACTAAACATTAACGGATCCCCGGAAGCTTTCTATGGAGTAATAACAAACAAAGGAAGATTTACGGTAGCGGTTCATGGAATGGAGAAGGATTTAACGGCGTACCTGGTATGTAAATCAAAACGACGTAATTCAGTTCATCTTTGTTTATGATTCAACCGAAGTAGCTTATTCATTCTTACTTCTAAACGAATCACTCTATTCCCGATTAACGGTAAAACCCATCCGGCGTTCTGCAAAGGTTAACCTGGATTGAAACCACCGGCGCGTGGAGAGTATTCTGGTACGCGCCGGCGGATCAGTGTGATAACTATATGGAAATGTGGAGTTTAATGGGATTTGTGATACGAATTCATCGCCGTATGTAATTGTCCGAAAGGGTGTCAACCCGAAAAATGAACAGGCTTGGAGTTTGAGAGACGGGTCGGGTGGGTGTGAGAGAATGGATAACTGAATTGTAATGATGATGGGTTTTTAATTGTTGAATAATATGAAGATGCCGATAGCTCGTCGGCTTATGTCAATGAGAAGATGAGTTGGCTGAATGTGAAGTGGGTTGTCGGATTAATTGTTTGTGTATGGGTTATGGTTATATGGATATTCGTGGAAATGGGTCGGGTTGTGTAATGTGGACGGGTGACTTGATTGATAGAACGGTATACGGCTTTGGAAGGTGGCCAAGATTTCTACTTGAGGGTTTCGGTTCAGATGTAGGTATGTATTCTTTGGTTTTCTTTACCTATTTCTAAACTTCACATTTTATTTATTACATTTAGGTTTATGTTTGGATCAAAAATTTTACAAATAACTTAAATCCTCACATTATTAAATTAAGGATAGAGGGTGAGAATTCGATTTTAAAAAAATTAAATTTCTCTAGGATTAGATTCAAGTTATTCATTTATGTGTTACACAGCATTCAATTAATACTAAATTTTTGTTCCCATACTTTAAAATTAAATACCATATTAATTAATGTTTTACTTATATGAGTTGAAAATGAAGGTTATTTTAATATTTTTTTGTTTGACTCATTAGTTACAAGATTAAAAGTCACAGTTTAATGTGTTGGAATGAAAATTATATTAGAAAATTTAAATGACAAAATTTATATTTAAAAAAAGAAATAGTAAAGTTTCATTTTTTATTAAAATTGTCTTGGATTAAAGTACTATAATTTAAAGCCAAATAATAAGTCTATTTAGTTTTTTTTATTAAAATGTTTTTTATATTTAAAATAAGTAAGTATATTTTATTTAATAAATGAAGGATTTATGAGCATGATGGGTATGGATTTTTTATTTTATAAAAAATTGATATAATTTAAAAATAAATCAAAAAATACTTGCATCAAATAGGTCCAAGTGATATGTTGATTTGTTTTCATTAACATTATTGGTTTTCATTAAATTATTGAAATTATCAAAAAAATTAAAATAATGGTATTTTTAAATAATTAAGGTGAATATATTAAATTTATTATATATATTTTAGAATATGATTTTATTTATATCAATATTTTAATAAAAAAAATTAAAAATTTATTAATTTACTTTTCAAACCTACCCAGATTCTTTTCAAACCAAGGTCACTATCTATATTTGCTAAACTATTTTTCTCATAACAATTTTAAAGTTGAACAAGTGGCAGTGGGTAGGGTAATTCACCAAAAAAATTCCTACATACACTCTCTTTGGGCGGTTGGTCCTAAATCTTTTCTCCTTTTAAGGTGGGTACAATCGAAATATCACCATCCTTATAATAAACACAGTTTTTAATTAAATTTTCCATATGGGTTATTTAGAAAAGTGGGTACAGAAAGATCAATATCTTTGACTTTGTTCCATACACAAACGTGAATGAATGATGCAGCACTATGTAGCTCCTTCCTACTGCTACTGCCACCAATACTTATTAGTCAGCTCTGATTTTGGATTATTTGAAAATAAGTCTTGGGTCTTGTTCTTTGTGGGTTACTTAGATAACAAACAAGGAAGATTCTTGTTAGTTTATGGTTGGGTTGGTTGTTCTCTGTTTAATGAAAGATAGTGACTTGTATTTCTTATTTTATTTGAAAAGATTACACATGTTTTTGGTTTCATCTTTTCTGATTTCAGACCGATCCAACAATACAAGAAATATAGGATCTCAGAAACAGATTGATGGCAAGAAGAAAGGCAAAACCATTCTCATTGTGAGCTTTTAGTTGGTTTAGTGTTGTATTAATTGCACTCCTTCTATGCTTTGCTTGGAAGAAGAGATCAAGAAGGCTCAAAATGCAAACATTGTTTCACATTCTAGAGGTATTATTATATATAATCAATCATGTTAATCAATACATAAAGATTTCTTTGCTTCCAGCTTCTTCATTGTTCATTCTACATGCAGTTTCGCGCGAAGAAGTCAAGATATGTTATTTCCCGGAGGTGTCATAGTGAGCAAGAGAGAATACTCAGGGGAAAACACAATCGACGAAGAACTAGACCTACCCTTGTTCGATCTCGGTACCATAACCGTCGCCACAAGCAATTTTTCGGACGCGAATAAACTCGGGCAGGGCGGGTTTGGATGCGTTTACAAGGGTTTGTTAATAGATGGGCAGATAATTGCTGTCAAAAGACTCTCAAAGAATTCAGGGCAGGGAGTAGAAGAGTTCAAGAATGAAATGAGACTGATTGCCAAACTTCAGCACCGAAACCTGGTTCGTCTCCTTGGTTGTTGTATCGATTTGAAGAGAAGATGTTGATATACGAATACATGGAGAACAAAGCCTTGACTCTTTTATATTCAGTAGGGGAAGTCATGCTTTGCTGGATTGCGAAAGACGGTTCAGTATCATTTGTGGCATAGCTAGAGGACTTCTTTATCTTCATCAGATTCGCGGTTTAGGATTATCCATAGAGATTTGAAAGCAAGTAATGTATTGCTTGATAAAGATATGAACCGAAAATATCAGACTTTGGCATGGCAAGAATCTTTGGCACTGATCAAACTGAGGCAAATACTAGGAGAGTCGTGGGGACATAGTATGTATATTAACCTCCCCAATAATATTATTTAGTATTAATCAATCTTATATCGTGCCTTTATGAAACTGCAGCGGTTATATGTCTCCAGAATATGCGATGGATGGACTCTTCTCAGTAAAAATCTGATGTTTTTAGTTTCGGTGTTCTTGTGCTGGAGATACTAAGTGGGAAGAAGAATAGAGGATTCTACTATGAAAATCAGCAACTTATTACTCCTTGGACATGTAAGTATCACTCTTTGTTGAGATTGGTGTTATTTGAATCATCTCTAAATAACTCACATTCTTTTCTTAATTATTATGATTAAATCATTCAAATCAAATAACTTATATTTCTTTTCCTTTTAAATTATCTGTATACATTATATCTTTCAAATCTTTTACTCAAATAACTCAATTTTTCATACCCTCAAATGAACAAGGATTGAGGGAAAACTGTAGTATTAAATAAAGTACAAAGAACAAAAAAACAGATGTGATAGTGTTAGCTTAATTTCTCCAGTATTGTTAATATTGTGTGGAAAAATGCAGGCTTGGAGGCTATGGAGAGAAGGGAAGGCGATGGAACTGGTGGATTCTTCAGGTCCGAGATTCTTATTTGGAACAAGAGCTAACGCTAATGCGATGTATACAGGTCGGGTTACTTTGCGTGCAGGAACGAGCAGAAGATAGGCCAACCATTGGCAAACGTGGTCCTTATGTTGAGTAGCGAACAACGTTGTTGCCTCAGCCAAAACAACCCGGCTTTTGCCTTGGAAGACAATACAACCAGGGTCAAGCCGAAACTTCTTCGAGTATGATGGAGGAATCATGTAGTTGTCAATCATGTTACAGTTACAATCCTAGATGGCAGATAGTTAGTTAGTTGTCAATTAAGTTATATAAAATGTTATAGTAAAACACAATTTTTTTTGTTGTTTGTACATTAATTCATAGTGTCTTGTTGTTTGCTCTTTATGTTTCTTACTAATGAAATTAATTTTTTTGTGACCCCAAAATTGCATATCTTGGTCCTATTTGAAAGCTTTTGTGTACTTCTATTTTTTTTATTAATTTGATTCTTAGATTGTGATTAGAAAGTTGTATGTGAATATAGATTGGACAGAAATAGATGATGATTAATTACAATCTAGGTTACGAAATCGTCCATTCACCTCTCAAAGGTGATAATGATTAAAAAAGTAAAAAAATATCACATTTTTATATGGGCATGTGACTAGATTCAATATGCAGGGACAAGCTACGGGTTGAGGTGGACTTAAGCCTACCATACCTCATTATATATATAAAAAAAATTATATACATACAATTTAGAGGGGAGGCTGTTGAGTTACCTATGCAATGAGCAATTAGATGTTCTTAAGCAGTGTTGGAAAGAGGGAAAGAGAAGAGAGTTATATATTATATATATATATTGTTTTATTTGAATGATTATTTAAATTTTAATTATATTTTAAAATTTATTTAGATGAGTTGTAGTATTTTTATAATTCATGGTATTTTTTATTTTTTAAATTTATTTATTTATTTATATTCAAATCATATTTATAATAAATAATTATTTTATTAAATAATTAATAGTAAAGTAATATATTTCAATCTTATAAAAATAATACTAATATTATTATTTACATAGCTACTCTGAATTTTTTTCCTACTTTGGAGTTTTTTTTATTATATGTTAGGATTTTTTTTAATTAGATATTATTTATTTATTTTTTTTTTTGAGTAATTCTAAATATTATTTTTTATTTTTCTATAAATCCGTCCTAATGATATATGTATGAACTCGACGTTTAATAAAAACATAGGTAAGAAGTTTTTTCAACTAAAAATTAATTATTTTTGTGATAATTAATTATTATTTTATTCATTAATATTTAATAAACAAATGTCTTGTTATAATTATATTTAAAAGGTGGGTACGTAGTCAGCTTTAGTTAAAATATAGAAAATTTAATTAAAATTTTACTTTATTAAATTTATTTGGATTTTATAACCTATATTATTTGATAAGTTGTAGACATTTTATTATTATTATTTTACCGGTTATAAATTAAATTTGAAATATTTTTATTATATTAATTATATAAAACTTAATTAAAAAAAAACGTTTATTAAATTTATTTCAATTTCATAACATATATTTTTTAATATTCTTTATATGAATAATTCTCTATGAGTTTAACCAAACAAAATAAATACTTTTTTTATAGTAGAAAAGGGACATAGTTATTAAATTATTTATTTATTTATTATTTTCTTTTAAAAATCTAAAAAGGCTAAATTCATGTTCAATCCTAATTAAATTTATAATTTTCCTCATTGTTTTAGTCAGCCTCATCAAAAAAAATTAAATCCATTTTAATTTTTTTTTAAGTATACCTTAACCGTAATTTTTTTCCCTTCCGTCAATATGGCAATAACTACTTGAAAATAATTGAAGTAATTCATCACTGCACTATATAAGGGTCAGGAGTTATTGTGAAACATCATGAAAAGCTTAGATCGGCCCATTTTATTTTGTATTTTTTCTATTTGGTCAAGGAACGAAACTAGAAATTAGAAGTAGGAGAGTTTAAACTAATTTAATAAAAAAAAAAAATCTAAAATGGGCTTGAAACGTAAAAGTAATTTCTAAAATAAAAATGCCCTAAGAAAAAATTGAACACAGGCTTAACCTGTAACTTAGTGTAAAAGAAATTTCAAAATAAAATTTTGATGTAGACAGATTTTTTATTTATTTTTTGGGTTCTCCTACATATATCTGTCATTGATTTGGTCAATGTATTTGTTCTATTATTATTATTATTATTATTATTTTTTTTTTTTCGTTTTTGCTAAGGAAATTGTTTTGAATGAAATGAACATTTGCTTAAAAAATTACAATCACTTAAATTCAGTTTAAGCATAATTTATGTAAAATAAAGGGCAGATGCCTGGTAATATGAAGAAGTAAGCCATACAAAAAAAAAAAAAATTCAACTCATACTGGACATACCCTATTATTTTTTCCTCTTTCCCAATCATAACTAAATTCCACTATAATTGAACATAGAACTCCAAATTTGTTGCATTCTAGACCATTATTTTTTCCAGAAAACTATGTTCCTTTTTTAATATAATAAATATATATTAAACATGTAAAAGGGAGGATTTTACCTAGACTATCTTTTCCAAGGCTTTCACAAGGGCCAGTGTTGATGACTGATTAGTTAGGATATGGCCCATAAGTCATCCCTTCTAGAAAGACTTCATTTTTTCTATACAGATTTTCCACAAACTGTAAATAGATATATGTAATGACTTGAAAATAAGTTTTTCCCCATTTTATAAAGAAAAATCAATAACCATCATTTGCAATTTCCAGACCTTAAAGTAGTCACATGGTATATTTTCTTTATTTTTTGGATTTTTAATATTTCTTTTGGACTATTTTGGAAGTGACAGGTAAGAGTGTGGACTCAAACATCCTATATACTATTTTGTTGCAATTGTTTAGGCCACATGTAGCCAAATAAATGTACTAGTAGTATTGCTTAAAGAATAGAAAAATGAAGCCAAAAAATGTACTAGTACAGTGTTCAAAGACTAAGAAAAAATGGGAGTATAGATTAAATAAACTTAAATTAAGAGTTTTGTTTTTTTATGTTTAGTATTTCTAGAAAAATATTATTGTTTAGGGGTTGAATGAGAAAATTAAGAGATTTGGATGGAAAACCTATTTAATATGCATAATAATTTATTTTGACATTTGAAGAGTCAAATACTCATGCCTATAAGATTTGTAACAATCCATTGAGATAAATAAAAGAAATATTTTGTCCTCATTGTTACAACAAATTGGTATTAGAGTCATTGTGTGTGAGGTGAGCATGAGAGAACCTGCCAGCCTAAAAAAAAAGAATACCCCGATGTGCGTTGACCGAGAGAGAAAAATGAGTGACCGGGAGCTTTATGAGGTGTGTGTTAAGTGTAACATTTAAGAAAAATGGCAGGTCTAACCAATGACATCCCGTTACCCAAGTTGACAAAAGACGTCAACTACGACAATTGGAAGGTACAAATGAATTTTCAGCTCCAAGATAACAGGGATGTGGTCGAGACTGGGTATGAGGAACCAACAAACACAAATGGGTATTCAAAATGCCCAGTTGAACGCGTTGAAAGCCGTTCGAGCTAAAACAAGACAACCTTGTATCTACTATATTGATTCGTCGACGAATCTGGCTATGAGAAGATAGAGACGCAAAATCCTCCAATGTAGCATGGGATGCCTTGAAATAGAAAACAAAGGAGACGAAAGGGTGAAGCAAGTCCAACTTCAAACCCTTAGGGGGGACCCTAGAAACATGAGGATGAAAGATTCTGAAAGCGTATCTAAGTTCATTACTCGAGTGAAGACTGTGGTGAACAAGCTGAATCGGAATGGTGAAAATCTTTCATCAAACTGAATTGTTGAAAAGATGTTGAAGTCATTGACAATTAATTTTGAAAATATCATGTGCACATAGAGGAATCCAATGACCTATCAACCCTCACCCTTGAAGAGTTTGTTGAGTTCATAGAAGTGCATGAGTAGAGAAGGAAAATAAGAAAGGGGAGTCCCTTGAATATGTTCTCCAGGCAATGTGACAATAAAAGAAGAGAACATGCTTTATGCTTAGAGTACCAAAGGTAAAAGAAGTGACAAAGGCCTATGTGGTAGAGGAAGAGGAGGACGAGAAAGTGAGCAAGTCGGCCAACAAAACTAGCATGGACGAGGTAAAGCTCGGGATGGTCAGACAAACACAAACAACAATATTTAATGTTATAACTGCGGGAAGTATGTATATGTTGCCAATGATTGTTACTCGATAAAATGCTACAACTGTGGAAAACTTGTTATATTTCCAAATATTGTAGGTCCAAGAAGAAAAAGGAGGAATTAACAAACTTCTTTGCTAAGAAAGAAGAGGAAGAATTGTTGCTGGTGACAAAAATTTAAGAAATCGAGATCAAACCGATTTTTTCTAATAACTCGTTTTGGTACATTGGACACTGGTGCAAAGTACCACATGTGTGGTGACAAGAGGTTATTCAAAATACTCTTAAATGTGGAGTATGTTGTGATCGGGATTAATAATAGAGACGGGGGTCTAACTATGTTGAACGCTTACACACATTTCGTTTGATATTAACTCTGTTAGAAGTTAATATTTGTTTCTATTCTACACAAGTCTTCACAACTCTTGAACCAAGTTCAAGTGCGGAATAGTTTGTTTAGACTTGAAGCATATATGAATGAGATTGAAAGAAATGAATACACGAGACAAAGGATTTTATGGATGTTCAGAGTACAAAGCTCCCACGCCACCCCTTTTCTCAACTTTGAGAAGGATATTCATTAAAAGACTTGGTTTAAATACAACACTTGTACAAACCAATCGAACAACCAGGACTTAGTTAGTGCCTATTTTCGAACTCCTAACACAATCACTCTATTGAACAGAAACAAATTTTGTCAACTTACAACATTGAATACTCACACAAAATAGGCAGTATGTAATACAACTTTAATACTCTAGAAAACTTGAAGGCTTTTAGGACTTTTAGAGCTTGAGAGAGTTGTGAATACAATTGGTATTTTTGCTTGTAAAATTGATGATGGAGTTGATAAAGCTTGGTGAACACCCTTGTAAAGCAATTGTCTTATGTCTTCTTAGTATGCAGCTATAACGGACAATGTAACAATCATATTTTCTTCATAGGACCCTAGTCCTTGTTTGATTAGCTGAGTTCCAGAATGGTACATCAATGAGGATCTTTTTTTGATCTACTTGGGATGATAATGAGCCAAGAATTTATTAATGGAGCCTGTTGTACCTAGGAACATTTAGCTTATCCGATTACCGATTTGAAAGTACCTGAGTCATTAATTACTGATCTCATTAAATAATGAAGTCATTTAATATCGGATACACCCTTGCAAACTACCAGACTCACACATAATACCCGATGTGCCATTGCAAACTACTAGACTCGCCTACGTGCCCTTGTAAAGCAAATTGTCTTCTTTCTTCTTAAGTATGCAAGCTATAACGAACATGTAACGATCATATTTCTTCATAGGACACTAGTCCTTGTTTGATTGGATGAGTTCCAGAATAGTACATCAATGATGATCTTTTTTGATCTTGTATGTACTTGGATGATAATGAGCCAAGAATTCATTAATGGAGCCTGTTGTACTAGGAACATTTAGCTTATCCAGATTACCGATTTGAAAGTACCTGAGTCATTAATACCGATCTCATTAAATAATGAAGTCATTTAATATCGGATACGCCCTTGCAAACTACCAGACTCCCACATAATACCCGATGTGCCATTGCAAACTACTGGACTCGCCTACGTGCCCCTTGTAAAGAAAATTGTCTCTTTCTTCTTAGTATGCAAGCTATAATGAACATGTAATGATCATATTTCTCATAGGACACTAGTCCTTAATTGATTGGCTGAGTTCCAGAATAGTACATCAATGATGATCTTTTTTGATCTTGTATGTACTTGGATGATAATGAGCCAAGAATTCATTAATGGAGCCTGTTGTACTAGGAACGTTCAACTTATCTAGATTACCGATTTGAGAAAGTACCGGAGTCATTTAATACCATCTCATCAAATACTGAAGTCATTTAATATCGGATACGCCCTTGCAAACTAACAGACTCACACATAATACCGGATGCGCCATTGCAAACTACGGGACTCGCCTACGTGGCAATTTTGGTATTTGCTCAGCTTTCCCTAAATAATAAAACTCCAATTATTATTTGCGCTTGGTGAGATTCAAATCCGGGTCACCCGTGTGACAGGCGGGAGTACTTACCATTATACTACAACACCTTATTGTTATATTTAAATATATTAATATACTTGATATGACTTAGCAATTATATAATATAATTTAACTTAGTTTTATCCATTCATTATCCAAACCATTTCATAAATTATAATCTAACAATTTCTCCCTTTTTGATTATTTAAACTAAAATTATCATACCAGTGACTTCGTTCTAACAAGTTAGTATCCATTTCTTTCGGAGATGCTTCAAAGTAGTCGGTAAAGGTCGAGGACGATCTGATATCAATAGAGAAATGAGGAATTAAAGATTAAAGATGTTTACTATGTACCTGATCTCAAAGCACATACTAAACATGTGACATTTGATGGAGAAATGATACTCGACTTTGATGAAGGACCGAGAACTACAACTAAAGGATAACTCAAGAGGATCTTTTCCTAGGTAGAAATGAAGAAAAAATCACATGCAAACTTGAGCTTAAAATAGTTCAAGATAATGTATGCAACTTGATTCTAGAGGATGAGGCCATGAAGTGACATTATAGGTTCAGTCATCTTCATCTTGGGGGGTTGACCAAACTGTTAAAAAAATAGATAGTGTTTGGACTGCCTAATATTAAATTCGAAAAGAGGTTATGTGAAGAATGTGTGATCGGGAAGCAAGCGATGACTTCTTTCCTAAGAAGTTCTGAATACCGAGCAAAGGAGCAACTCAAACTGATCCATACCAATTTGTGTGGGGCGATAACTCTAGAACCATTCAATGGTTAAGAGATACTTTGTCTCTTTAATGGATGATTCTCAAGGAAGACTGTATTTATTTTCTGAAGGAGAAGTCAGAAGTGTTTAAAACCTTCAAAATTCAAAGTGATGGTGGAGAAATAAATAAGTAAAGTCATCAAAGTAATCCAATCTGACAGAGGAGGTGAGTTCACTTATGATGAGTCCAACAATTACTACGAGGAACATGGGATCAAGCATTTCTTGACAGCGGCCATAGTTCTTCGAAAGCAAAATGGTGTAGCAGAACGAAAGAACCAAACTATTCTCGATATGGTTCAATCTATGTTGAAAGGAAAGAATATGCCGAAAAAGTTTTGGGAAGAGCGGTGCAGTGCACAGTCTATGTGAAAAATAGACGTCCACATGCAAAGTTAGGTGAGAAGATGGCCTCAAGAGATTTGGAGTGGTATAAAAGCTGAGTGTCCTTTCATCTAAAGGTGCTCGTAGCGTGACCTATGGGCAAGTACCAAGTTAGCACATGACCAAATTAGAAGATCAATCAAGAAGTACATATTTATCGGGTATGATGAAAAATATAAGGAATATAAATTGTTTGATCTTATTAACAAGAAAGTGGTGGTGAGCCGAGATGTTCACATGAAGGAATTAATGACATTGAACTAGAGTAACCCCGGTTGAGGAAGAAACAAATTCGAAGGTTGTTATGCCTTTGATATTAATAACCACCGAGCTTTCAAAAGATGAATTTGAGCATCAACAACCCATAATGAGAAGTCTGTGGGAGATATATGACACTACAAATGAAGTCCATGTTGTATGTCTCATAGTCGACTAAAATTTATTTTTTTGAGAAAGTTGTACAAGATTAGAAAATGGAGATCAATTATGGATGAATAAATCAAGGTAATTGAATGCAGAAAAACTTGGGAGTTGGCCGACCTTCCCGAATGATCTCATCCATTGAAGTAAAATGATGTACAAAAAAAGATGAATGTTGAGGGGAGAAGTTGAGTGTTATAAGCCTCTACTTGTGGTGAAAGGTTATAGACAAAACGAGGGAATCAATTATGATGAAGTCTTTGCTCAATGTCACGAGAATAGAATCAATTTGACTTTTGAATCTCGTTAGCTACTTAGAACCAATGACCGATTCTACGATGGATGTGAAGTCAGCCTTTCTAAATGGGAGTGCTAAAGGAGGAGGTGTAAATCGAGCAACCACTCTAGTATATGAAGAGAGGGGATGAGAAAAATGTGTTGAGATTGAGAAAAGTTCTCTACGGCTGAAGTAGGCTCCTTGTGCCTAGAATGAGAGAATTGACGAATATTTCAATAAAAACGGTTACGAGCAATGTCCGTACGAGCATGCCTTGTACACAAAGAAATTAGAAAATGATATGATGTAGTCTCTCTTTTTGTGACAAACTCATATTCACCAGAAGCAACACAAAACTAATTAAGGAGTTCAAGGAGGTAATGAAGAAAGAGTTCAAGATGACAGACTTATGTTTGATGAAATATTTTCTTGTCCTACAAGTGAAACAATTGGAAGAAGGGATTTTTATATCCCAAGAAATGTACGTGCTTGAAATCTTAAAGAAGTTTAAAATGGAGGACTGAAACCCAATTTCCACTCCAACGTAACCAAGCATTAAACTCGCAAAGTTTAATGGAGGAGAACGAACTTATGTTAAGAGATATCGAAGCTTAATCGGAAGTCTAAGATATCTTACAAGAACGAGACCCGACCTAATGTTGAGTGTTGGGATAACAAGCAGACTCATGGAGGATCCAAGTTATACACATTGGAAGGCCTTGAATAGAATTCTAAGATATGTTCGAGAAGCCCTTTCACTTTGTCTTTTCTATTAAAAATCAGATGACTACCGATTGGTGGATTACTTGGATAGTGATTGGTGTGGCTATGTTGATGACTGGAAAAGTACTTCAGGTTATGTATTCCTACTCGGGAATACGACTTTTACTTGGCTGTCAAAGAAGTAGCCTATTATAACTCTATCGACCTACGAGGCAGAGTATGTGATGGCCTCTTGGAGCGTGTGTCATTCAGTCTAACTTTCAAATTTACTAAGACATTTGGGAGGGATCCGAGACAAATGAACTGTGTTCCGAGTTGATAACAAGTCGGCGATCGAGTTGGTAAAGAACTTAGTTAATCACGGAAGGAGTAAGCACATCGACGTCCGATTTCATTTCATCCAAGAACAAGTTAGAGAAGGAAATGCCGAGATGAAGCATGTTGAAAGTCAACCTCAAATCACAGACGTATTCACCATGCCATTGCCGACCACACTACTGGAGAGTTGTAAAAGGCTAATTAAAATTAGAGATATGAAGAGTATTTAAATTTAAGGGGGAATTTGTTGAATAAACTTAAATTAAGAAGTTTTGTTTTCATGTTAGTATTCCTATAATAATATTAATGATTTTAGAGCATCCCCATCCTTGTACTCATACATAGGTACAAATATGTGTGCCACATCACAAATAAATTATACCTCTCAATTTATACCTCTATTCCCCATCCATCTCAAGTACACAATTGTGGTCCCACCATCCACATCATCTAATTCATACAATATTTTTTAATTCAAGTAATCTTGTTTTATTTTTAATTATATTAATTTGTTTAAATTAATAAAACTAATATTTATAAATTATATTAAAAAATAAAAAAAAAATCAATAATTTTTTTAAATAAAAAATTAAAAAAAAGCACATGTTAACTTTTTAGAAAAAACGGTCATATTTATTTTTAAATGTTTATTTTTTAAAAATTTTAAATGTTTATTTTTTTTGCATAAAAAAGTGGGGTGAGAACCACTTTTTTTTGGCTTTTTCTTATTTGTACCCGGTAGCAAAACTTTGATACTCATCTTTCTCTCTCCAGATTTGTACCCATCTTCCCATTAGTGTACCCATGTACAAATTCTGTCCACATCAGATTTGTACTTACCGATGAGGATGCTCTTAGGGGTGAGTGGAATAACCAAGAGACTTGGGTGGAAGACTTATTTAATATGCATCATAATTTATTTTGGCATTTGAAAATGTGAATTGTCAAATACTCTACCTATAAAGATTTGTAACAATTCATTTAAGATGAATAAAAAGAAATATTGTTTCTTCGTGTTACCAACATTATATCTATAAATTGATTCTAACACACTAAATGCAAAGTCACAAAACAAAAAAAAAAATCAAATGAAGAAGTGAGACAATTGATCAATGGTTGTGGGGGGAAAGAACTGAAAACACGCCTAATAATTATAAAGTCTTATTAACTTAGTTGGTTAAATTATTTTACTTATTTTATCTCTTCTTCTAGTCTAGCGACAAAAAATGGGTAGATATTTTTAGCCTTCCCGAGGAGAAGCGGAACATAACGTTCACAAAAAAATCGCACTAAAAGGTTTTTGTCTTTTCTTAAAAGAATTATCATTAAATCATTTTTTCTATGAAAATTCATCCTTTAAAAAAATTGGAAGTGTACACTAATGGTATTGATTCTGAAAGATCGTGGTCAAATGTCTTGTCATGAATGGTTAAAGCGATAAATTAAAGATTGTGATATCTATAATTGTATAACATTTATCAAAGGTTGACAAATTTATTATGCACTATGACAACTACCTAGTTCTTAGAGAGAGTTGTCTCTCTGCCTTAAGACATAGTGCTCGAGTCTTTATGACTCCAATAGGCAAGGAGACCAACTTTTGGACTGACAGCTTAGCTACTCTTACTATTCCTATTTGAGCAACTCTCGTATTCTATAGATTCCTCTTTACTAGTAATTGCTATATCTATGGATTGAGTCAGGGAAGTTATGTTAGATATTGACCGAGGAAAGATGTTTTATATCTAATTAATTGTCTTTCAGCTGGCTCTAACAAAAAAAAAAATACCATTTATTTTTGTAAACTCAATTGAAAAAGGCTTAAAATAATGTTCATTGAGAATTCATCATATTTGTGAGGAGACATATGGGCATGCCAGAAAAATGGATTAGTTGAGATTTTATATAATTTTTTCTGTCAAAATATAGTTAATGTTTCCACCACTAGCTTCTTTGAAAATCCAAGAATCTTTCGGGATCTTTGTCTAGTCAATTATTTGTGAAAGCAAAGGCAAGTGGGTTAATTAGACTCACTTTGTATGTTCAAGGCAATTAGGATTTAGGAATGGTATGAAGAATATGATGGACATTCTTAATATTTTCTTTAAAACGTCTTCAAGTTTGAAGATTAACAAAGAATAGTCTAAACATCCTTACTTCAATTTATCACCCAAGGTATTGATTCAATATAGAACATGAAGTTCCAACTCAAACCAGCATATATATATATATATATATATATTAGGATTTTGAAATGCTAATATTTCTTTGAATTAATTGGATCAAATCATACACAAGGAGTCAAAAGATGTTATCTAAAAGAAAATGAGGCATTATGTATCAAATACTTTAAGGAGGTCCCCCATAAGGCTTTGTTATCTAAAAGATAAAATATGTTGAAATTTTTTCATTATGAGGCATTGTTTCCTTACAAAAAAAAAGGGTTTAAAAATGGTTATTAGCATGAAAACATATATTATGAATGGGTTTTAATTAAAATATCAATAAGATAAGAGTAGAAAAACATGTAAAATGGGGAAGATAGAGAGAAAATGGGGATTGAGTGCAAAAGTAGGTAATGATGAAAAAAAGTCTTTTTGCATAAAAGAAGGAGACCGACAGATCCATCCATTACACAAAAATAGAAATTTAAATAAAAATAGAAGGCCATTAAAAAGTAGCCGTGGAAAAAAGATGGATTAATAGTCCAACCTTGCTGGCTGCATCTGCACGCATGAGCTTCTCTTGTTTTAAACAAATTATATAAAATTAATAGGGATCTGTGGTTGTAAGTTGTAACATTTTTCCCTATTAAATGTTGATCTTTCTCTTTTCCAAAACAAAATTAAATTTATAAATTATAATAATATAAAATATAATCTAGATTATAATTCAAAAAAATTATCATTTATTCTTTCCTGATTTTGGTAACTGATTTTTTTTCTTATTTAATTTATGATAAATAAATAAAATCAACATTATGTTTATTAAAATTATAATAATTTAGAAAATAATTTGATTGGTACTATAATTTATCATAATTTGACACTATTTAGAGATTTCAGATTACATTATTGTAATCTATATTATAGTCAATACAATCAAAGGAAAAAATCCACTTCCAATTATTGTTTTGATGAGTGTCCCTAATTGTATCGATCATAATAAACTTTCCATTTATCGATCATAATAAACTTTCCAAATATTGTTTTGATGAGTGTCCCTAATTGTATATATCATAATGTAATTTAGAAAATAATTTGATTGGTATTATAATTTATCATAATTTGACACTATTTAGAGATTTCAGATTACATTATTGTAATCTAGATTATAGTCAATACAATCAAAGAAAAAAATCCACTTCCAATTATTGGTTTGATGAGTGTCCTAATTGTATCGATCATAATAAAATTTCCATTTATGCTTCCTCGTCTTCTCATTTTCTTTTTATCATAATCTTTTAAGCTAGTAGAATTAAAATTTGTAAGTTCTCTTCCAAATATCCTTAAAAAAACAAAATCAATAAATCATTTTAAACTATTGTGAGGAGAGAAAATTTGAAAATTCACTAGCATGAATTTTATTTGACAGTGATCTTAGATTCCATAAATAAAAGTCACTATTAACATTGTGAGGTAATTTAAATAATAGAAATCTAATCTAAACAATAAAAAATATATTTTTTTTCACTAATAACACTTGAGTTGATTAAATACCTTAAAAAAAGTGAAAAAAATAATATAAAGATGTTTTAGTATATTAATCCCAAAATACTAGTTTTAAATTTTTTTTATCAACCCAGTTTTTTAAAAACCCAAAAAACCATTCATCGAAAGAGCTCTAAATTCAAAAATAAAATTAAAGATTATACAAAGTAACTAGTATAAAGTAGTTTCATACCAACCACCCATTTATTACCATCATTCAATAAGCTTGATTCTATCATCAAAAATTTTAATTAACTTACAAGTTCATTAATTATACATCAATAAATTCATCGATTAATTACTATTTTGCATGGAGAACATGCAATTTTAATATTATATAAACTATTATGCATATGAAATCGCATGATTGACGGAAATTGATTGGAGTGCTGGCCTTTCACATTTTTACCCTCATAAATACTAGTAAATACGATCATACCCCTGCTTCTTTTCAATCTAACGATTAACTGTGAAAGTCTTCATCAGTCGCTTTTGTTTATTTTACAGAGAAAGAAAGTCCCTTTTTCAACAACCCACACCCATTTTTCCATTTTACTGACCACCACCCAAATCTCTCTACTCCCTTCCCGGCGACCATCTCCTTCGCCGCCCATGGAAGACCATCCATTTTTCAATTGCTTGACTTGTTCATAAGTTGTATTTGTATATCTACTGTTTTGTTTCATTGGATTTGATCATTAGCTGGAAACACTGATTGAAGTTTCTGGGCTGTGGTTGGATTTTTGTGGGTATGTCACATTTTTTTGTTTGCAGACAGTAGCAGGACATACTAAGAACCCTAAATCATAATCTCTTTGAGTAATTTTGTTTTATTGGTAACCCAGAACTCTTTTGCGGATGCTAAGGTACGAATAAAGGAAGCGGGTAATGGCTATGATTGTGATAATCATTGTCGTGACTATTTTTGGTATGATCTTATCTGGTTTGGCTGGCTATTATGTTTGTCAATTGAGGAAGGCGGCTGTTAGAGGTATGTGTTATATAAGAGCGATTTCAATTCAAATGGGTTTGTTTTTTTGTTTGATTGATTAAATAAAACAAGTTCTTTGATCAAACAGCTCGTTTACAAAGCAAATCATTTCATGATTCGAGTGGTGTTTGTCAAAGTGATGATCTTGAATCACGTCTTTTCGATCTGAGCACGATTATTTCAGCTACCCAGAAATTTTCTTCTGTAAATAAGATTGGACAAGGTGGTTTTGGCCCTGTGTACAAGGTAGAAATCTGATGGGCATGTTTTGATTTATGTCTTGTTTTTGTTTTCCTTTGTTGATTGGTTTTCTGTATTTGTTTGTTTTGCCGAAACTTATGAACAGGGTGAATTGGCTGATGGAAAAGAAATTGCAGTGAAGAGGCTTTCACAAGGTTCTGGACAAGGTCTTGAGGAGTTTAAGAATGAAGTTGTTTTGATTGCTAAGCTTCAACACCGCAATCTTGTATGCCTTCTCGGATGCTGCATTGAAGGAGATGAAAGGATGTTAATCTATGAATACTTACAAAACAGAAGTTTGGATCACTTCATCTTCGGTTTGTGTTGAATCATTTGTCTTTTTTCAAAGTTTCTTTTTTCGGGTTTGAAGTAAAAATGCTGATATTTGAATTTGCAGATAAAACGAAAAGGAAACTTCTTTCGTGGAAGAAACGGTTCGATATCATAATGGGCATTGCTAGAGGATTGCTTTATCTTCATGAAGATTCTAAACTTAGAATCATTCATAGGGATCTCAAAGCAAGTAATATTTTGCTTGATGATCAAATGTCCCCCAAAATATCAGACTTTGGCATAGCTAGAATTTTCGGAGGGGAGCAAACAGAGGAAATGACGAAAAGAGTGATGGGAACTTTGTATGTTTCGAATCCATTATCCTCTGTCTTTTCATTTCCTTTCCTTTTCCCCATTTTTCTTATATTACATTCTACAATGCAGCGGTTACATGTCTCCAGAGTATGCCATGAGCGGTCACTTTTCAGTTAAGTCTGATGTATTCAGTTTTGGTGTTCTAATATTAGAGATAATCAGTGGGAAGAAGAATTGGGGATTCTATCACCCCGACCACGACCTTAATTTGATCGGACATGTAAGAAAAGAATAAATGGTTTTCTTTTTCTTTCTTTTTCTAGTGTTGTCTCATTTGTATTGTATTGAATGAAATCAGGCATGGAAAGAATGGAATGAAGAGAAGCCATTTGAATTGGTGGATAAAGAGATAATTTTGGAGGATTTGTCTAAATCGGAGGCAATTAAATGTGTACAAGTCGGGCTATTATGCGTGCAGCAGAGGCCAGAGGATCGGCCTGCAATGTCGTCTGTTGTGTTCATGCTTAGTCACGAAAACGCGAATTTGACAAATCCTAAAGAACCCGGGTTCTGTGTGGAAAATTTCTCGATTAAGATTGATCAATCGTCGACTTCAACGGGAGAAACATCGAACACATCTAATCATGTTACCATCACTGCCTTGGCTGGACGATAACAAATTGTGATGTTTTGTTTATGTTTTCTACTAGGATGAAGATTTTTTTTAATATGAAAATAAAATTTGGTGTATTAAATTTGGTGCAATCTGTTGGAATAAATTTGAAAAAAAAAAGAAGTGGGATAATGATACAAAAGATTGTTCTTTTGGGTTTGATTATGTTAGTCAAAGGAAAAGGGTGCTCATGCTTGTATATTTTCTTTATATAGATTTCTTTTTTTTTTGTCTTGTTGAATCAAATTTTCAAACAAATTATATTCAATCATCTCATTTAATAATTCATTTTGAAATCATGCTTTTATTTTATGACAAGACTAATTTTTTTTTTTTTAAAAAA
This sequence comes from Impatiens glandulifera, assembly GCF_907164915.1. Lineage (NCBI taxonomy): Eukaryota > Viridiplantae > Streptophyta > Magnoliopsida > Ericales > Balsaminaceae > Impatiens > Impatiens glandulifera. The sequence continues at coordinate 49,260,469 of NC_061862.1, read as the reverse complement.
ACATACGTCAAACAAGCTATAATTAATTTAACACATTACTATAACTTAAAATAAGAAAATAATATATAAAAGATATGTTGAGTCATGGTTCTAGATTATGATATAAAAAATAGAATCCAAAACTAGATATAAAATACAAAATTGCAAATATGAGGTGTCTATAAGATGTCCAAACCTAAGCATGTGCATTTTCTCAAGCCACACACACTTGTTTGATTTTAAAATTCTAAGTAAATAATAATAATAATAATTTTTAAGAATAACATAAACTTAACCTATTAATTTAGTAATGTTAATAAATGATAAATGACATTTTTTTTTTAATAAAAATAGTTCTCATTTAATTAAAAGAGTTACATATATAAATTTAATTTATAAATAATATTTAAAAAACAAAAATTTAAACGTTAAATTTTTTGACAGATTTATAAAAAAAAAAAAATTTAATATTCTTATAATTTCTGATGGTAACCCCAAAATAAACTCTTTTATTATTTCTGTAACATTGTGTGAATTAAGTAAATTGAACAAATCATATAGGAAAAGATGTACGATCAAAATTGATTCTCAAAGAAAATGAGATTTTTTTTAACTGCTCTTTATTTATGTAATTGAATAAGGAACCAAATACCCTATGTTTTGGAACACATATGAATACTTTTCCAGATTAAATTATTTCTTTTTAATCTGATTTTTTTCATTCAAATTGCACACGTGTTTTTGATATATGTGTTACATTGTGAATAATGCAAACATAAATGATAAAAAAAATGATAATGGTGACAGAAATAAACTCTTATATATTAAACTGAATTATTTAAGTCTATAAACACACTTAAAGATGCAAATAAACTCTATGCTACAATAATTTAGAGAAAAAACTGAATGTTGTAAATAATAATAATAAATTGAATCAAGTTATTCCAAAAATAGTTGTTAGTGGACATTTGAATAAAAAGCCACCAACCGGCTTAAAATATCATCTTCATTGACTGAGGCAAAAGGACCATTACAAGTGGCAAAAGGACCACAAAATAATATATATATATATATATATGATTAGTGTGGACTTAATTCTTTGACTAATCACATTCAATTAAATAGAAAGAAATACTCTCGGTTAAGAGATGTCTAATTTCTTTTTTAAATTAAGATTCCTGAATTCATTTTTTGAAATACTATAATTTATCGTTATATATGTTGGGATTAATCAGTTTAATGAGAATAAAAGGTGACATGATATAAACGGTCAGGTAATAAAGTGTCCTACGGTTATATATATATATATATATATATATATATATATATATATATATATATATATATATATATATATATATATATATATGTATATATATATATATATGTCTTAGACTTTTAAGTTAAGTAAATGGATCATTAATAATTATATAAATTAATATTAAAATTTAAATTCATATAAATCAAGGTTGTTGTGTTCCGTTGGCCTACCATGATGAAATTTTCTTATTTGGTTATACAATTTTCTTATATGAATTCATTTATGTTTTCGGCACCGTCAATAATTGGAAACATCTTAATTTATGGTGTTGCCCTTGTCACATCAAATTAAAATATATATTTATCACTTTTGTCCAAATTTTAACTAGAATGTAGATCTAGATTAGCCCAAGTTTGGTAGGATTTGCATTGTAAGTTTAGTTAAAAAAAAAAATACAATCATACAAAATTGAAATCTGTTAAAATAAAAAATCTTAAAAACTCATGTAATGCATTTGAGTTGTTACAAATAAGTGACTTAGATTTATTATAACCTTAATCTATCTCTTTTTATTTATAAATTTTATAATAATAAAAATACATGTTTTATCAAGACAAAATTTGTGATTTTCTATTATCATAGTTAATTAAATAAAGATTTATTGAGAACTGATTCCCAATATTATAATTATGGTATGTTAATAAAATAAAAGTAGAATATTAAATAAAGAAAATTATATTATATTTTTTATGTATAATATTGACACACAAAAATAAAATTAAAATAAAATAAAATAAAATATTTTGTTAGGTTAATATAATTAGGAAAATACAGTGACCAAATTTTGGACAACATATTTGTTTGTATTAATATAATTGAAACTTATATAAACATGCAAATGATCATTTTAAAAAGTTAAATTTTTTGTTTTAGAGTTGTGTATGAGCTTAATTGTAGGAAATATAGTAATAGTTGAATAATATTCTTCATAACAGAAACTAGCTATTTTTTGTGTGTGTTTGGAAGGTGAATATTGTAGGTCTTTTTCTTTGTTAACCATTATTTTGTTGATTTTTATTTTGAATTCCTTATTGTTTTTTTTTTTGAATTATATTATCTCCTATTATTCCAGTAATATTTAAGAGTAAAAAATTCATTGATTTGGATTAGAATGTTCAATTCAGAAAGTGTTTTTTTTATAAGATTAAAAGTATTTTAATAACATTATATCATTTTATACATTTGATAAATAAGTTTGGCCCTATTATATTTAAAAAAATTGAGCTTAAATTAGAAAAACAAATTACTACAAATAATTATTTATTTATTGAAAAAATTAATAATATATAATCAACTAAATAAATAATTAATTTGATTATAAATATTATTTATATTAAAAGAGAAATGTGTTCTTAATAAATAATTTATTAATATATACAGGTGCATAATTTTATGTTGAAACAAAATTATATATTAATAAAATATATATTATTTTATACAATTATCATATTTTAGAAGATGTCTGAAGGGAAATTTGACGAAATGACCCTAAAAATTGAGATATTTGACCTCGTGGTCATTCGATAATTTAAATTGCTCTCGTGGTCACTTTTATTGTTTTGGACGAAATTACCCTTGGAATTTTTTTTTATATAAATCTAAATTTTTTTCATTTTGTTATTTTCTTTCTCTCTCTTCCTTCTTCTCGCGACGGCGGAACCACGACAGCAAAACCCTAAACGAACATATTATACAGATCGACGACGACGAAACCGTTCTAATATCAGGTGATTGGATTGATTTAGGTTCTTATTTTCATTATTTTCATCTTCAAAACCCTAAACCATGAGATTTTCTTATGTTCATCTTGGTTGTTGATCTTGGTTGTTCACCTTGTCAATGATGAAGTTGATGATGCTCTAATTCGGTTCCGTTTCAGAGAAGATTCATTTGATTCTCGCGACTTCACGTTTCGCGAAGGGCTTCACGTTTCGCGAAGGGACTTCATGTTTAGCGAAGCGGCATGATCGGCACGCGAAGCGGCACGGTCGACACGCGAAACAACACGGTCGTCACGTGAAGGCACATCGCGTTATGCGAAACGACACATAGTTGTAATTAGATTTGTGTAAAACATCAAATTCTTAATAATACTGCTCTGAATTTTTGTTCCACTCTTGCAAAATATATTATATATGTATGAGAAAATTTTTAATGATATTGCTCTGAATTTTTGTCTAAATCAAAACCTTGGACTTCCTTGGTGTAGAAATTTTTTTTATAGAAGTTCAATCAATTTTTCTTACCAGATAAAAAGGTAAAGATAAAGAGATCTTCCATTCAAAGTGGTCAATAAAAGTGGTTTCTTGATTGATGTGAGATTAAAGATAAAGAGATCTTCCATTCAAAATGATCAATAACAAACAAGTCTATGTAAAATCAGTATCTTCTTTATAAATGGTATCCAAGATCTGATTCATAAAGAAAATCTTCTTATTTTTCTCAATTGCATGACCATTTAATAAAAAAAAATCAAGTGTTTTAAACTTAACTTTTCACTTAGATTTCTAATCAACTAAGCTTTAGCTTACAAACACAAATATCATCTTTAATCAAACTTGCATTCATTACTCACACCTTAGAGAAATAATAATAGTACAAGAAAGGAAAATACATCTGCGATATACTAAGAAATAAAGATACCCACACCAGTAGGAATCAAATTTTATGTTTTACACAAATATAAGTACAACCCTGTGCCGTTTCGCGTAACGCGATGTGCCTTCGCGTGACGACTGTGCCGCTTCGCGTGTCGACCGTGCCGCTTCGCGTGCCGATCGTGCCGCTTCGCAAAACGTGAAGGCTCTTCGCGAAACGTGAAGCCCTTCGCAAAACGTGAAGTCGGGAGAATCAAATGAATCTTCCCTGAAACGGAACTGAATCAGAGCATCATCAACTTCATTATTGACAAGATAAACATCCACGATCAACATCCACGATCAACAACCAAGATGAACATAAGAAAATCTCATGGTTTAGGTTTGAAGATGAAAATAAGAACATAAATCGATCCAATCACCTGATATTAGAACAGTTTTCGTCGTCGATCTGTATAATATGTTCGTTTAGGATTCCGCCGCCGTCATCGCGAGAAGAGAGGGAAGAGAGAGAAAGAAAATAACAAACTGAAACAATTTGAAAATTTATATAAAAAAAATTCCCTTCGCGAAACGCAAAGTCCCTTCGCGTTACGCAAAAAATGTAATTTCGTCCAAAAAAATAAAAATGACCACGAGAGCAATTTAAACTATAGGGTGACCACGAGATCAAATACCTCGATCTTTAGGGTCATCTCATCAAATTAGACCATTTAAGACATTTTACAAGTTAACAGAGATATTTTAACTAAAGAAGTCTGTTAATAACAAGCCTCATATATTAAGAAAATTCTTGTAAAGCATCATTAGTCAATTTCATTTAATCATATATATATATATATATATATATTTTGAGGAGGGTGAGTTTCGCTTTATTTTTGAGTGCGACTAATTTCTGTGGGTTAAGCACACATATTCCACAAACACACTTAACTATACACAAAATTTATTGCCTAATATGCTCGAACCTAAGACTTTAAAGAGGTCAGTGATATCCAAATTTTGTTATTTTGTTATTGCTAAGATAGACGAGGAAACGTGTTGTTTACTTGAGTTGATCATTATTGTCACTTAAATATCTTGATCAGTTATTGAAAATAATTTCTAGACCTAGAAAAAACTTGGCTTTATCTTAGATATTTTGATAAGTTAATTAAGAAATCATGAAAGTAATATTATGACTTAACAGAACTGCAATAATCAAGTTCAATCATGCAAAATACATATAGGATTGGTTCTCTGATGGCACCATAATATAGGGAGTAGAAATCTATATATTGACCGAACTATAAAATTTATTAATTCAGTATATTAACAAAATGTATTTTTTTTTATTTAAAATAAATATTTATTATAATATCATTAAATATATATAATAAAATTCCTATATTATAATTTGGTTATTAATTAAATTATATTTATAATTAATAGTATAAAATAATAAATTAATTTGGTAAACTTGGTTAGTACAGTTATCATTATAAATGAACTTAAAAAAAATTATATTTTAATAAATAACATGCAAATATATATTATAAATATTTTTATTTATTTAAAATGTAATAATTAAAAGTACTAAATAATAATAATATAGTATATAATGTAAATAAATTCTAAAAATAATAATAAAAATTTAAAGATTAAATTCAATTAAACTACTAAAATTAAATAAAAGTAATTTTATCATCACTTTATTTTAACAAATATATATATATATATATATATATATATATATATATATATATATATATATATATATATATAACCCGAATTCAGTAGTGGGGTGGGCTTAAAATTTTTTTAGGATGAGTTAAAGTAAAAAACGAGAAAATTTTAGATGAAACGGATAAATAAAGATAAGTTTTACCATTTTTTTTAATAATTAAATAAATAAAATAGTGAATTCTATTGAATTTTATTTTTCGGGATAGGCTTCAGCCCGCTCGAGCCCCTATATAGAATCTATCTGTATATATATTAAACTAATTACATCAATAAAATATAAATTTTATATCATTTTTATACTTTATACTTTACATACTTTAAGCAATCAGGTTATGTAGGTGAATGAGCAATTATTTGGGCTAGTTACAAAAGACCAAATTAGAAAGGTAAGAGTTAGGTTATGCTCTCTTAAAGCTCCAGGCACAATTTTATCACACTTTGTATAAAGTTTAATCGAAGATGACAATTTTATCACCCTTTGTATAAAGTTTAATCGAAGATGACGTGTTTATAGTATTACATGAATTTTTATTTTAAGGAGTTTTCATCTCGATCATACTAAAAACGATTAATATATATGTTTTCAATTAAAAAATATCAAATTTCTTTTCTAAGTGCGTATATATTCAAATATAATCACACTTAAATGAAAGTGTATATATCTAAAATATTAATAATTGGATCCGATCTAGATTCATTAACAAAAGTGTTTTTTAATATGTTTTGCTTCTTCCTATAAGTCAAATTGGTAGAGTATTTTCACCAACATAGACCTTATAGGACTAATAAAACAAATCATGTTTGCTTAATCCTAAAAGTCAAACTTATAAAGTATGTTCATCGATGTAGACCTATAGGATATTTTTTAATTTAAATCAAATATAAGATTTTTGTATATACAATATTTTTGGTGAAGATAAGAGAAGTAGAACCAATGTTTGTGATTATTATTTAAAAAAAAGAAAAATGATATATATCCTTTGGATTTTTACTTTTCATTATTGATTTTTTTTTATTTGAATAGGATATTTTGTTGGCCTACCATTCTATTGATGTTGATATAAGAATGGTATGAAAACTAGATTTTCGGACAATGCAAACACGGATAAAAGAAAATTATAATAGATTTAAAATATGTAATCAATGTTTAACTTAATAAATCACGAATAATATATTAAAATAAAAAATAAAACACTCTCATTCCAAATTTTATTTATTTCGGTAAAATAATTTATCTTTTCACATATCTCATCACATATTTTTTCCCAATGGACAATTCATATCTTGACCTAACATTTTCACTTTGGTCAAATCAAAAATCTCAAACATTACCAATATGTTTTTTACCCTCACTTTAACCCATTAATGCTCAATCGAGCTATCATCTCGTGACCTTAAAACACTCCGACTGACCAACCATTTCATTCCATTTTTATCTACCAATTCAAATTGAAGTTCTCATCTCGTAACCTTAAGTTTCACTTCTTTCAAACAACTAATCTTCTCGCATATTTTAACCATCAATATCAATTTCTTTCCCAATCGACCTCTATCTCTTTACCTAACTTTCACTCCGACTAATCAAAAATCATCTCATTCCACATTTATCCACCAATCACAATTAACTTTTATTCTCTCGAAGACCTTACTTTCATTTCATCAAACAACCATTCTTCTCACATATTTTATAATATACAACTCGACATTCTTATCCTCACTTCATCTAACCATACATCCCATTCAACATTTATCCACCCCAACCTACCTCTCATCTCGAGACTTTAATTTCACTTCGTCAAACAACTCACATCCTAACATATTTTACAATATACAACCCGACATTCTTTATCCTCAATTCGGCTAACCATCCCATCTCATTCTACATTTATCCCCCCAATAATTGACCTTTCATATGTGACCTTACACTTTCACTTTGATCAAATCAACCATCTCCAACATCACCAATCTCTTTTACTCTTCACTTTGGTCACCAATCCCCAACCGACCTCTTATCTCATGACTCATTTTCTCACATATTTTACAATATACAACATGATTTTTTATCTTCATTTCAGATAACTAACCATCTCATTCCACGTTTATCCACACCTTAATCAACCTCTCATATTGTGTGACCTTGCAAAATTTCATTTTTGTCAAATCAATCATCTCCAACGTTACCAATCTCTTTTACCCTCACTTTGACCCATCAATCTCCCAGTCGACCTCTCAATATGTGACATTACTTACTTCGATTAACCAACCATCTTATTCTACATTTTATCCCACTAATATTAATCGACCTCTCATCTCGAGACTTTACTTTCATTTTCATCAAACAATCCATTTCCTCACATATTTTATAATAAACAACCCGACGTACTTATCCTCACTTTGGAGTGACCAACCCATCTCATTTCATATTTATACATCCTAATCAGACATGACCTTAAACTTTCACTTTGATACATTACCAATCTATTTTACTCTCACTTTGGCCCACCAATTCCCAATCGACCTCTCATCGTGTGGCATACTCACTTCGACTAATAAACCATTTCATTCCATATTTTTACCAATCTCTTTTACCCTCACTTTGGTTCACAAATCCCCAATTAACCTCTCATCGTGTGGCATACTCACTTCAACTAACCAACTATTTCATTCCACATTTTTATCCACCTCAATTGACTTTTAATCTTGTGATCTTACACTTTTACTTAAGTCAAATCAATAAACAACAAACAATATCATGAATGTCATTTACCTAACCACCAATTTCATTGCATATTTTAACTATCTATCCCAATCGACCTCTAATTTTGTGAATGTCATTTACCCACCCACCAATTTCATCGCAAATTTTAACCAATATCATTCGCATCCAACCATCCCCTCACTTCAATAAACCAACGTTTTTGTTTCACATATTAACCATCAATATTTTTTAGTAGTTTAAAAGTTTTTTTGGAAAAGTAGTTTAAAAGTTGTGGTTAAAGGAATTTGAACCATGATCTCTATTATGTAACATTAACACTTCAACCATTAGACCACTTAATATTGTTGATTTATATTTATAATTTTGTGCATGTATATATAATTTATATGACTAACAATTAACAAATACTTATATATATAATACTTGTATTTTTAAATTTAATAAATATTTATTATTTCAATATATTTAAATTAAATTTTTATTTTTAAAATTTATTAATTTTTTCATTAAGATTTATTATATATATATATATATATATATATATATATATATATATATATATATATATATATATGAAAGAATTATTATTATACTGTTTAAGTAAAAATAGTTAATTAAGTATAAGTACTATTTAACTATTAAATAAAAACTTAATCGAGTTAATTTAATCATATGCAGATTAAAGAAAAAAATGCTCGGTAGTTAAAAAAAATAGTCTTTGATCAAAGTTTGGCATTATTTGGTATTATCTGCAAATTGGCTTCTTACAAGATCGCCATTTTATGAAGACGTAGCCGATTATTTATGAAGTCGGCATTTTATAAGATCAGCTTTTTGAAGAGACATATCCGGTTATTTGGCATCTCGACATTTTATGAAGTCAGTAGTTTATAAAATTGGTATTTTACAAATGCGTCCGGCTTTTTGGCAAATCGACATTTTGCAAAAACACGCGTCCACCTTTTTGGAAAATCGGCATTTTTGCAAAAGCACACGTCCGACTTTTTCGAAATCAGCATTTTGCAAAAGCACGCATCCACCTTTTTGGCAAATCGGCATTTTGCAAAAACACGTCCGACTTTTTGGCAAATTAGCATTTTTGCAAAAGCACGCGTCCTCCTTTTTGGAAAATCGACATTTTGCAAAAGCACGCGTCCTCCTTTTTGGAAAATCGGAATTTTCAAAAGCACGCATCCGACTTTTTGACAAATCGACATTTTGCAAAAGCACGCGTTCGACTTTTTGGCAAATCGTCATTTTGCAAAAGCACGCGTCCGACTTTTTGGCAAATCGGCATTTGGAAAAAGCGCGCGTCCGACTTTTTGACAAATCAACATTTTACAAAAGAACACGTTAGACTTTTTGGCAAATCAGCATTTTGCAAAAGCACGTGTCCGACTTTTTGGCAAATCAACATTTTGCAAAAGCACGCGTCCGACTTTTTGTTGAAGTGCTTCCAATTTTTCATACATCCTACAACTTACCAACCTCGGTAATATATGAGGACATTTCCGGCTTTTGTAGGTGTCAACTTTATACTTCCCAGAAAATCGTTTCATTTTTTGTGCAAAGACTGATGAAGATCTCTCTGCAACATTAGAGCTATGATAAAAGAATCAAAGAGGAGTCAAACATTCTGAGATACATATCCTTGGAGATTGAAATCACATTAAAGAATATCTTGACTTATTATCATCCAAGTACAATCTAGTGAATATCCTTCTCGAGGTCTAGAAGAAGGGTGACGTATGAGCTTTTATTCCGAACATCCATAAACATCTTTCGTGTTGCGTGTTTTCCTTTCTCTCATTATCTTAATCCCGTTGTGTTGCTTCAAGTAAAAAAAAATCTTTCCGCACTTGAACTCCGTTCAAGAGTTTTTGACGGCTTGTGTAGAGTAGAAAATAGATAATCAACCTCTAACAGGGTTATTATCAACCGAAGTGTGTGTAAGCGTTTAACTTTGTGAGACCCCAGTCTCTATCGTCGTTCTCTATCCTAACAAGCGGTATCAGAGCAAAGTTTTCTACTCTCAAGCACAAACAAGAATCTGAACCATGTCTATGGAGGTCACTACCAAGGTTCCCATGTTCTTAGAAGAAAACTATGTTGCATGGAAGGCAAGAGTCCAAGCTCGTCTTGCTTCCATAGACGATGACATGTGGTTTGTCATCATCAAAGGCCCGATAAAGATTGAGAAGGATAGATCTGAGTGGACCAGTGAAGATAAGAGAAAGAACAACCTCAACAACCTGGCCAAAAATCTTCTTTACGGAACTTTGGATGACAACATGTTCAACTACATCATATCATGCAAAACTTTCAAAGAAATTTGGGAGAGGCTGACTCGACTTTGTGAAGGGAATGAGCAAACTAAAGAAAACAAAGTCATGATTTCCACACAACAATACGATAACATTAAGATGCATCCTAGAGAAACAATGTCCGAATTCGATGGGAGATTCAAAAGATTATCACTACTCTTTCTACATTGGGCATGACTTACACAAACCGAGATGTTGCAATCAAAGTCATGTGTGCTCTTCCTAGGGAATGGGATATCAAGACTGTAGCAATGAGGGAGTCAAAAGACCTCAACAAGATAGAGCTCTACGACTTGCTAGCTGATCTAAAAGCCTATGACTTCGAGATGAACTCAAGAAATAAAGATGAGCCATCATCATCGAATGTAACTAGGGAATTGGTGTCATCTATGGATCCAGCAGTTTCTGAGCCTATCAAGTCAGCTAAGCAGTTCAACGAAGATGCAATGACCTTAATCGTGAAGAAGTTTGACAGATTCATGAAGAAGAATTAATCCAACTCATCTTACCACAATAACAACAACTCTAATGTCTATAAAGCTAACATTCATTGTTTTAATTGTCATACTTTAGGTCACTACAAGTCTGAATGCCGAAAGCCAAGGAGAGACGACAAGAAGCCAGCTGATCAAAAATCCAAGGATCAGAAGGCAATGGTGGTAGAGGAGAGAAAAAGAAAATGGGCTCAAAGTGATTCTAATAGTGATGATGAAGAAGTCAGGTGTTTTATAGCCAACAATGAAGAGGTATTTGATTTTTCCTCTTAAGAGTTCACTCGAGACGATCTAGTTAATGCACTCAATGACATGGTCATTGAGTATAAGAAACTATCTGTCCTTGTCTCAACTCAACCTAATAACACAATCCGAGAAACATATGAACTATCCTCTAAGAACGAGAAGCTCAAAGAGACAATTCAACTACTAACCAAAGAAAACGAGTAAACTAACTATGTGATTTCTACATGGACTAAGTCTGGGGATGTAGTCAACCAGATGACAAGTCATCAGAGGCCTGCCAACAACAAGTTTGGACTAGTATATGACAATAGTAACCCAGACAAGTAATGCAAGGAGTTAAAACCCAATAAAGACAAATTTCCTTCCATAAATTTTGTCAAGGGTATTTCAACCGACATTCAAGCAAGTCACGATGCAGATGAGTCAGTAATTACAAATAAAATAAAATATGTGGAGCCAACTGATAATTCACGGTGGCTTAGTTCTGAGAGAAGGAAAGTCAGCCAGTCGGCTGAAAATAAACATGACAAGCGTTCAAAGAGGTATTATCTAAACTCACACTCAAAATATTATGACTCATTTGAAGGAAGACAGAGAGATGTTAAGCCTAATGTAAGTAGACTTATTAAGACTAACATAGGGAGATTCATCAAGATCACACAAGTATGGATCTCCAAAGGACGAATCAACTGTGGACCCAATTAAATGCGGGTACCAAAAAGGTGTAAATAGTCTTATTTTGTAGGGAAAACAAATCAAATGTTTGGAGGACTCAGAATGGTACTTGGATAGTGGATGTTCAAGGCATATGACCGGAAATAGCAAGCTTCTCACCAACATTATGAAGGAATCTAGATCAAAGATCACATTCGGTGATAACTACAAGGGTAAGACTATGTGAAAGGGTAAGATTGTTTATGGTAACATAACCATAAACAATGTACTACTTGTTGAAAATCTGTGTTATAACCTACTTAATATAAGTCAAATGTGTGACATAGGCTATACTGTTGAATTCCATAAGCAAACATGTCTAGTTAATGATCAATATGGAAGTACCTTGTTGACAGGGCATATGTAATGTAACGTCTATAAAGTTAACTAGAAAAACAAATCACCTAATCCTATTTGCATGATAGCTAAGAATGATCAAAATTGGCTTTGGCCTAAAAGATTGCATCATTTAAACTTTAAAACTATTAACTCTATTTGTTTTAAAGAGTTAGTTGAAGGTATTCCTAAAGTAAAGTTTTCAAAAGATAAAGTTTGCTCTGGTTGCCAGATGGGTAAACAGATCAAATCAACCTTTAAAAGAAAAGGCAACACTCAATCTGAAAGATGCTTAGAACTTCTACATATGGATCTTTTCGGTCTAGTTAAGGTAACAAGTTTAGGAGGAATGGAATATACCTTAGTAATTATTGATGACTATTATAGGTTTACTTGGGTTATCTTCTTAGCATATAAAGACCAGGCTACTCCTAACTTAATCAAAATGCTGAAAAGAGTAAAAAATGAAAAATCAGTGAGTGTTAATAAAATTAGAAGTGATAGGGGTACTGAGTTCATTAACAAGACTCTGTCTTCTTACCTTGAGGAATCCGACATTAGACACGAGTTGTCTAGTTCCAGAACTCCACAGCAAAATGGTTTGGATGAAAGAAGAAATAAAACCCTTAAGGAGGCAGCTAAATCAATGATAACTGATTCCGGAGTGGTTCAGAAGCTTTGGGCAGAGGCCATTAACACATCATGTCATACTCAAAACTAGTTAATGATTAATAAAAGATTTAATAAAACGCCTTATGAAATTTATCATGGCAAAGTTCCAAATGTTAAAAACTTTAGAATTTTTGGTTGTAAGTGTTATATTCATAATAATGTCAAAAATTATTTGACCGTTTTTGATGCCAAATCTGATGTTGGTATTATGTTAGGATATTCTACAGTAAGTAAATCTTATATAGTATACAATAATCGTACTCTAACTGTTGAAGAATCATCCAATGTTGTTTTTGATGAATTTGTCGAAAGTAACACTTCTATATCCATTGATTTGTCTAACAGAATGAAGGATGTTAATCTCCAACCTGATAGAAAAATGAAGTTCAGGGGTTCCGAAATATTGCTTCTGACTAGACGACTGAGAATGTTGAAACTCAACAAGATCAGACCACAAATCAACATACTATTGAAAGTATGGATAATGCTGAGCAAACTGGTCGGTCAGATCTCGATCAACCAACTAGTGAATCAAATATTGACCAAATAACCGGTCGGTCATAAAATATTTTGGAACCAAACTTCAAATGGAACAAAAATCATCCTCCTGATCTAATAATAGGTGACCCCTCTTCACCTCTTAGGACCAGACATGAATTGTTAGATGAATTTGAGAACTCTACTTTCATCTCACAGATTGAACCTAAGAAGGTTGACAAAACACTGCTTAATCTAGATTGGATCCTTGCAATGCAAGAGGAACTAAACTAGTTCGAAAGAAACAAAGTATGACATTTGGTTCCAAGGCCAGCTAATCAATCTGTCAATGGAACTAGACGAGTCTTCCGCAACAAACTAAGTGGAGATGGTTTGGTCACGAGTAATAAGGCTAGATTAGTGGCCCAAGGTAATAAACAGGAGGAAGGCATTGACTTCGAAGAGTCATTCTCTCATGTTGCAAGACTTGAGGCAATTAGAATTTTTTTAGCATTTACTACTTTCAAAAACTTCAAAGTTTTTCAAATGGAAGTTAAGAGTGCCTTTCTTAACGGAATAATTAATGATGAGGTTTATGTCGAGCAACCTCCCGACTTTAAAAATACTGCTTTAATAAGTCATGTTTTCAGATTAGACAAAACATTATATGGTCTTAAACAAGCACCTAGAGAATGGTATGATACCCTTACTAAGTTTCTATTTGATCATGATTTTACTATAAGATCTGTTGATAAGACATTGTTTAAATTTGAGAAAGATACTCATATCTTACTTGTAAAAATATATGTTGATAACATTATTTTGGGTCAACTAACCCTAATTTATGTGAGAAATTTTCTAAGATGATGACAGATAAGTTTGAGATGAGCATGATGTGGGAGCTAAGCTTTATCCTAGGCCTTCAAGTTCGCCAACTTGAAGGAGGCATATTCTTAAATCAAGAAAATACACAAATGAGATGCTAAAGAAGTTCGACATGGAGAGCTGCTCCGCTGCCTCAACACTAATGAGCTCATCAATCAAGCTTGATAAGGATGAAGATGGTAAAAGTGTTGATATAATTGCCTATCGAGGGATCATCAGATAATTGCTCTATCTAACAGCAAACAACCATACATTCTATTTGCTGTTGGTGTCTGTGGGAGATTACATGCTAATCATAAACAATCTCATTATGTAGCTGCTAAAAGAATTTTAAAATATCTTAAGGGCACTCAAAATGCGGGACTGTGGTATCCGAAGGATTCCAGTTTCAATTTGATCAGCTACTCTGATGCAGACTATGTAGGTGTAAGGTGGACAGGAAAAGCACCAGTAGGACATGTCAATTACTCGGTGACCGACTTGTCTCTTGGTATAGCAAGAAACAAACCTATATAGCAACATCAACGGCTGAAGCATAGTTCCTTGCTGCTGGAAGTTATTGCGCTCAGCTGTTGTGGATCCAACAACAACTAAAAGACTTCGGTATCCAAGATGAGGACTCCCCAATTTTCTGTGACAACACCAACTCCATTTCTATAACTTACAATCCGGTGTTGCACTCAAGGACCAAGCATATAAATATCATACACCACTTCATCCGAGAGCATGTGGCACAGAAGCATATTCGGTTGGAATATGTCTCAACCAATCAGCAAGTGGCTGATATCTTCACCAAGCCACTCTAAGAGACTACATTTTCTTATTTTAGAAATATTTTGGGTCTTGTAGACCTTGACTAAACATTTTAAAAACCAGGCATGCAATTAGGGAGAACCTCCCCCTTTTTCAAAATATTCTCATGCATATACTTTAATACAAAACCGGACATGCATTAAGTTAGAAGCTGTTGCTTCTCAAAAATACTGATGTTTAAAATGTCTTTAATAAATACCATGCATAAATTTAGGGAGAAGCTATCGCTTCTCAAACATGTTTCTATTACATGATTTCATAAAATACTTATTTGCATAAATCTAGAGGGAAAATAAATTGATTATTTATCCAGATAAATAAAACTGGACGATTTTCTTCCTTTGAAACCGACCAGATCACTCTACTAAAATAACTGTAGATAAACCGAACAACTTAAGCAAACTAGATATTAAGCCGATCGATTATTTATAAAGTTGAACAAATACAGCTTTAATCAGAAGTGGCTTTTCTTTAAAAACTAAATAACCGATCCCTTAAACTCAGGATTTATAGATAGTTACTTTGGTTATTTATGCAAAATTCTCGGTAGTTTCATCCTTGAATCAAAATGGGACAACTGTCAAGTTTTGTCATTATTTGTTTGAATGTATTCCCTCTCAGAAATCAAAATGTCATTCCTCAAATAACGTGAAGATCTGTGTCTCTCAACGTTTAAAAATATGACCAACATACTTGTAACAGTCACTTTCTTCTGCCCAATGGAACTTAGGATGAATCCTAAATAAATACTCTTCTATTTAATGATGTATTCATTGAAGAAAAACTATCCATCTGAAGCGTTTCAAAATCTCCTCAAAAGGACCTGAGTTTCCAGTTTCCATTCTCGATCGATCCATAATCTCCTCTCTCAAACAAAAGTCCTTTCTTCTCTCGAAAATGTAGAAATGAATCCTGATTTTGCTCAAAACACTCTAGTCATCGATTTTGACTCTGCTCTGTCTTGTGGAGATGAAGAAATAGTCTCCATGATTTAATCTCTCGAAAACTCGTGACTAAGAAAATTTCTCGAAGGTTCTCCTCCAGTTCTCGAAGATGCCGTCTTTGAATTCTTTGAAAATGCGAGGGTAATTAATAATTCAACCATCACATCAGAAATTGAAGGAAATGAATTTTCCTTTTCCAAAGAAGTCTTTGCTCGCTATTTCGATCTTCCTATGAAAGGATTCTCTGAATTTCCTCTATCCCCAAGTGACATCATTTATGAAATGTCACTACATTTCTCAGATTCCTCTACTGCGTTTGTACCTATGGGGTTAAATCTTTCCTAAAAATCAAATTTCATATCCTCAACGACATCATCACCAAGTCCATTCTAGTAAAAGACTCCACTCACATCTACTCCAAAAAAAGTTTTCGAAATGATGGTTTCCATAACCAGGGGTATTCCGATTAACTGGTCGAAGGTCATTTTCATAAATCTGAAGAGAATGATCTCCTCCCCCAAAATGCTGACCGATTATGTCGCTTAACTTGGCTCCTTCTTCTTCCATATCCATGCCCATACTGAAATGGGACCAAACTTCCAAGCTTCCCAGATCTTGAACTAGAACAAGATCTATAAATATATCGATAGGATAGAAACAACAAAGGATAAAAAAGAAATGATCTTAGGGTCTTCAAGCAACTAGATCTATTGTTAATCTTTTCATCGTCATAATGTTCGGATTAGTAAAATGTAAACCGGTTATTTTGTGTCCTAAACCGGTCATTTAAATATATATATATTTATGAAATTATTTTCTATTAAGTAAAATTTGCATTTATTTAATTATAAGTGACATCCTTAATTTATGACCGTTATACATCTTTTATAATTAAATATTAAATCATAATTGTATCTTGGAAACATATTTTTTCAAATTGGCGCCATCTTTCCTCTTTTAATAGTGTTTGAGAATACGCGCTATTAAAGTGACAGTTCAATTTTTGGTAGTATGAAACACATTTAGTAAAATCGTTTTTAAAATGAAGTGCATGCCGAAATTTTGGGTTACACTCTCCTACAAAACCTAAATTTGTCTTTCTCTACCTTCTCTCTAGAACAAACTTTTCATCTTCATCCGTTCATCTAATACTACCTACATGGCTAAAGAATCGACTTTTTCTATCAATATTATGCAGCTAGATTTCGAATCTATTTATGAATCTGGAACTCCAGAGATGGCTAATATTTTCCGTTGTACTGAGGTGTCCGACCTCAGAACATTCTTAGGAGGGTCGTTCATATGTTATGATGATGCAGTACGGGATTTCTTCAAATCGGCAAAGGTTGTCGGCGAGTACATTTCTGCTGAGATAGATGACACCGAGTTGACTATTATAGAAGCAACATTCGCCTATATTCTGAAGCTTCCAAGAGAAGGTCATAAATTCTCTCAGGCGTTTCTGTAATACCGATTTCCCCTAGTCTATGTCCCGTTCCATAGCTTATCACGTGTTTGTGAGACACATGGCAATATGGAAGGACTATTGCGAGGCAACTCGAGGTTCAATGATTTCAACCTTGGTTTGCGTGCCAGACATATTTTAAAACGAAACATTTAGTTTTTTTAAAAGATTTTGAAAATACCTGGAGCGGTAAGAAATTAATTCTGTAAAATAATTAATCTTTTATTCAAACATTAATAATCTAGGAGGCTAAATAACAATTTAACCTGGCCCGATTTAAATCAATTAAATATAATCAATTTAAAGATTATTCATTTGAAAATCAGAGTCGCCAAGAGATTTTATGAAAATTAATAAAATGATTCGTGTACAAACGTATTTATACTAGAGTTCTAAAAAATGGTTCGTTGTTTGATTACACTCGGGAAAGGTCTTTCACGCTATGTACTCTTTGCCCGCCTAAGGACGGTTTTCTAAATCCTTCTATAATAGACAAAATCTAGCTTCTATAAATCTAATTATAACATTCCTTATCTTTAATTAGTAGTCTAGGGGTCTTAAATGAAGATAGACTTTAAATAATTGTACAAAATTATTTAAAGAAGGTGTGTACCTGTTGCGTTGATGTTCAAATTTAACAAACCTTGAAAATATCAGAAAAAGGTGTTAGTGAGTATAACCAAACAAGGCCTTAGCAAAAACATTTGTTTTGGGAAACATCCCGTAAATTTTGAGAATTGATTTCTGACCTCGGGAATACTATTTTGAGAAAATGGGGTTTGGTTCTAAAATAGTTTTGGTTTTTTTGAAAGTTGGAACCAAACTGGCCCAAGGATTAAATCCTAGGTTCGAGTTCCGATCTTGTCAATCTGGGCTTAGCAGGGTTTGAGAGGTTCAATCTTGTGTGAGGGTTCAAATAGGCATAAGGATGGGGTTAAGCGTAACGGTCTTAGGTTAAGTGGGGATTTGATCCTAGGCTAGGGCTAGGACTTGGCCTAGGCTAAGATGAGGCTATGCTGAATTGGTGGTCCTAGGTTAGGTGTCAAGGTCAATCCTAGGTCAAGTGGCAAGTTCAGTCCTAGGTTAATTTGGTCTAGGTTAGTTTTTTCGGTCCTAGGTTCACGGTCCTGGGCAGATTACCTCGGTCATAGGTCAATTTCCTCGGTCCTAAGGCAAAATTTTTGGACCTAGTGTTCTTGTTTTGGTCCGAAATTTCAGAAGGCCATAACTTTTGATTGGGATGTCCAAATCACAATCCGTAAGTTGCAGTAGGTTCATATGACCATGAATAACAAAATCCTTAACATAAATCATGATTTAGAAGAGCTTAAGAGGATAAATTTCAAAAAATACTATTTCTAGGTCAAATTTTGGGATCTTTTATATAATGCCATTTCAAGGCCTGATTTTTATTCCATTAGCTTTGAAATGATGAATATAGTTAATACATACCAAAACAAGAACATCATTACTTCATTAAAATGGTTTTGGAAGATTGAATCAAAATCTAACTTTTTTCAAAAACCAAATTTGATCAAACATGATCAAAAGGGTGAAACAGTTACATGGAATTTATCCCTACATGTTAAGAATAATGTATAACTACTAATTGAATAAACAAATCCAATTTAGAAGCAAGAACATGAAATTTCAAAAATCCAGGTTTTTAACATTTTTTTTCCAAAATTTCAATTTGATCAAACATGATCAAAACATGATTATAGTTATTTAGAAATCATCCAATCATGTATACAAACATGTAATACAACTAATTGAACCAATAAAATCAGATTAAAAACAAGAATATAGAATTTTAAAATTCAAATTTTCAAACTTTTTTTCTCAATTTTTAGTTTGATCAAACATGATCAAAACTTGATTACAGTTGTATAGAAATCATTCAAACATGTATATAAACATGTATAACAACTATCTGAACCAACAAATTCAGATTTAAACCAAGAACACAACATTTCAAAATCTAATTTTTAAACTGATTTTTGCAAAATTCTATTCTAGGTTGAGTTGATCGGTTTTCTTTCAACAAAAAGCTTATACATGATATATATAATGTTTCTCTACAAAAAAATCGAACAATCAAGCATAAGAACACGGCCAAAGTGATCAAACAAGAAAATTTGAAGAAATTCAGAATTTTGAACTACAAATCGAAAATGAAGTCTTCTAAAATCATACCAACAGCTGGAAAACATTCCTAGGAAGTATTGTAAGTGATCTAGAAGCCTCTATCGAAGCTTGGCTCATCGGAGAAAGTTTTGCAAAAAATTGTTCTTGGCCGGAAATTGCAGGTTTTCGATTGAGGCGATTTGATGTGTAATTTGCAATTATTGTTTGATGGATTGGTAGTAGAGGGGTAAAAGACTATTTATATTGCTCGAAGGTCGGCTGTAGAAAGCCAATTTAAGTCATCTTTGATCGCTGGCGTTCTTATCCCTAATTTGTGGCAGTCTTATCCCAGGGAAGATAAGGTTTCTAGAAAAGGGGGAAACGTAGGTGCTGACGAGGGAATCACGTAGGCGAAAAAATCAACAGATTTGATCGCCTGTGGAAGAAGCTAGAGCTTCTAGAAGAAACACATCGGCGAGTTATGTCTGGTTCCATTAGCGGTCAGCCTGGTTGACTAATGAGGTTAGTCTATCCTGTTAGTTGATCCGGTGCGGGCGCACACGCGTGGTTCCGCTACAGCTGAATTTCTGGCGCGCTCTAGGCTGTCGGATGAGATCTGGGCGCTCATATGATGGTCCAGGATCTTGCTGCAAAGTTTAAACATAAAAACAACAACACAGGATTATGCAATTTTAAATTTTATTTAAAAGGTTATTAAAAATCGAATTTAATTCCTTTTAAATCCATTTTTTCACCAATAATTTCACAAAAAATATTTCTAGATTCATAATAACAATTATGATAATGTTTTATTTTTTTTTTTGGAATTTTGGGGTATTTTATTTAATTGATTTAAGTCATGAATTAAACATAAATCATGAATAAATCATAATTAAATATTTTAACACCTTCCTTGTTCTAATTTGGGTAAAATATATACAAATATTTTATCCTCAAATTAATTTTTGAATTTTAGAAAGTTTCCTTAATTAAGGTTTAATTATGACAATAATTAATCCTTAATTAGTTTTAATTCCTTCTTTTAAGTTATTTTGAATATAAAAATCCAAAATACTATTTTAATATTATTAAATATTATAATATTATTTTGCAAATAGGGTAAGTCAAAATTTCATGCTTACAGAATGCCCCTTTCGAAACGAGTTTGAATAAAACAATATTAGTTTTTGGAAAACGTTGGTTAGAGGTTTGATCATAAAAATTTGCACCCTAACCTACAGTGAGGTAGAAGGATAAAACCTGGATGGCAATAGCTGCTAGTGGGGAGTCATCACAATGACTCATGGTTGGGGAGATTACGTGATCTTCCTTTACCTATTGTTTTATGTCGGGGATAAACTATCACAATAGTCTTATCATGTGCCGGGAAGATCACAGGGTGTTGTTGGGGGTGAGTCATGACAATGGCTCATTCTCTTCTTTGTTGAATCTTGCATAGGATAAACTATGACAATAGTCTTATCTTGTTGGGGAGTTAGCAGGGACTCCAACTAGGGATGGATTACTACAATAATCCTATCATAACAATGACTGATGGTGCCTATCAACAAATAAGACTCACATGGGGATTAAAAAAGAACTCTTTGTGGGGAGGAGTCTCTTGCTAGTAAGACTACCTATCGGGAGGTGGACTCTCCTGAGGAATGCTCTCTTGGGAATACAATCCCACGGGGATAGAGGTACAACTCTCGGGGGATAATGATAACAGTCATACAACGTCCATCAACAAATGGAATCCGCTACTAGAGAGTAGTCATTACAATGACTCTCGAGGATGCCTGTAATATGATAAGAATCACTGTAGGAGATGATATCCACAACTAGGAATTTTCTGGGGAATGAAGAGAATTCTCCATTGAGGATGAAGGAAAACATTCTAGGTGACGTGACAACAATCACGTTGGGTGGTAATAACAATCACACTGTTTTGTAGCAACCGTCGCTCTATGAGGATGATTACAATCGTGCTGAGAATATAGGTTATAATAATAACATATGGTCAAGATGAGTGGCAACAATCACTCTAGTAGGGAGTGGTCATGGAAATGATCGATACGGATACCTATCAAGCAATAAGGCGTACTCTTGCTGGGGATATGTGAAAATATTCGCTCTGAGGGGAATGGGTTATAACAATAACCCTGATGGTCGCCAACCTATTGGGGATGGGTTATAACAATAACCCATATGTGGACGCCGATCTGTTGGGAATAGGTTATGACAATAACCTATATAGATGCCTATTGGAATAGGGCTTTAAGAATCATAACAATGATCTTATGTGCCTATTAACTAGGGCTTTAGATAGGTCTTGTACGGAGTGACCTTCACATCTGATTGAACCTCTTGCGTCTGCTGGGGATTGTTTTAGAGAGGAGTTGTCCTGATCGACAACTTTTCTTTCTTGAACCTGAAAAAGTGTCCTTCTCAACTAGATTAAAACCGTTGACTCCGTGGGGATTTAACACTTAGGAAGCTTCCCATAGAGTTTTTCTTTGGCCTTGCGAAGGGTCCTTCACAACTAGGTGAAATTATCGACTCTTTGGGAAGTTAAGGGAATGGTTTAACAATAACTTTTTCCTTTTAGATTTACAAAGTGTTCTTCATAACCTGGTTGACACATTAACTAGTTGATTTTATCACTCTATAAGGTGGAGAGCTTTAACAAAAGCTATTCGGGGAACGAACTATTCTTAATTCTGTCTTAGATAAGGTTTGAAAGCAGAAGAAACCCTGGTCTTACCCATGTAATAGGGTGACTTAGATTCAAAACGTGTTCTAGGCTAAGACACGAGCATTCTTGTGTTGAAAGGGATTGTCTCGTTTCTGAAAGATCCCGAGCTCCTTATTCTCCTATGTTAAGATATGGATGATAAATTTGATTTCGTGCAAACGATTATCCAAGATATTGACTTGCGGGGAAGGTGACCATGAGAATCATGTTTAGTTATATTTTTGGTTGCTTTTTCCGTGGGCCGCAATTCTTCAAAAGTTCGATTATTTTGGGTATCATCATAGAGAGAGTTCCAACTTTTTGGTTGGGGAATTTTTCTCCTCTTTTTGTTTTTGACTACCGAGTATATCTAGTGGAATCGATACGTTTTGCTCTTGCGATATACATCGGAACAGTCGCCCGAGTGAGCATAAACAGTGATTTCAACACCTCAACGTACACAAGAGTGTTTTATATTTTATTTATTTTTTGGTCCCTGAGGGTGTCGGGAAAATGACATGTTCAACTCTTGCGATAGTCATCGGGACAGACGCCCGAGTGAGTATGAACGATGACTTCAAACTGGAAAGTAACCGATAGAAACCGAAGATAACTTAGGCTAAACCGAAAAGAACAAAGATAAAACCGAAATGATCATAAGGGTGTTGAACAGAGATACACCCGGTGCGTGCAGCAAAATGACCGGGTGTAGGAAGGAGTGACCTAATATCCGCTTGAGGTGGTGTGACCGTTGGAGTGACGGTTCCTCCTCTTCCATGCCTTCTCAAACCGCTCATAGAAGGAGTCGGTTATTTCCTTGGTTAGCACTTGAGCTTGATTGAGCCCTTCACCCGGGCATGTTGGAACTCCAAGTTCCAGAAGCAGACAGCTTATTTGAGGGATGAGACCGACTGATTGAACACCAATCATCCAGACTAGGACGTCGAACAGTACCCTCGACCAATTGACCGGTGTGCCAGTAGTTATAGCAGCCATCATGTTGAAGGCAGCGGTGCAGTATGTGTTGGTCACATCCCTTCCCAAGATGCCTCGACCGACTACATCATTGAGGAGCTGGTATTCAGCTTTCAATAGTGATTTAGCACCGTGGTCATCCACCGGATGGCTTGACCGGGAAAAAGCTAGAGAGATCTCGACTTTTAGTTCAGCCGGTATGTTAAGGTCAGTTAGCCCCTGCTTTGGGAGGTTAAAGCATCTGGCAAAGTCATTCTCGGTAATGTCAAAGACGATACCTCCTACCTTTGACTGGATGTGGGTGTCAAAGTGTGGAGTACCGCGAAAGACCCTGGCATTATAAAAGAACTCCAGGACAGACTCAGAATAGATGACATGTTTGTCATCTAGAAAGTGTTGAAGGCCGGTGTCTTCAAGTGATTTGATCATTTTGAAGATCTCATAATGCTCAGTACTTTGAGCAGAGCTGAAATCCACTTGAAGGATGTTTGGGAACTGAGACATTTTGTCTTAGTGAGAGAAGGAGGTATATAACTTGTGATTCTTTTGTTTAAGGTATGTTCAACTTATATACTAGTGGAGAGAGAAACCTATTATCCAGGTATCACAGGTGATAACGTCTATTAACCATAAGATAAAGAGTTTTGCATGAAATAGGCATGTCTGCAACCTAGGATGTTGGTCATAGACCTAGACCATGAAAGATATCAGATCTTCACGTCTTTTTTGGTGCGACCATTTTACTTTGAAAATGAAATGTTTCAGAACAGATAAGTTTAAACGCAGATAATTATTCCACTTTTGTTTGAAGTTTAAATAATCTAAGATAACCTATTTCCGAACTGGTAAGTTATCAGTTGTTCATCCCGATGCAGTTATTTGGTGCAAGCACTGAATAACCGGTCGGTTTACTCTGTCTGATAGACCAGGCGGTTCTTCCATAGATACCTTGAAAATTTGAAGTTCAACAGTTTAGGAGGAATCACCGGTTTCATCTGTCCGAACCGATTTCCCTTTTAAGCATCCTTAGGGAGGATCTGACTAATGTCGGTTAAACCGAGAGTAAGTCTGAATTGAGAGAACTTAGCTTCCTGTAGAGGCTTGGTGAAGATATCGGCTACTTGTTGATCAATTGGTACGTATTCCAACCGGATATGCTTCAGCATGACATGTTCCCGGATGAAGTGGTGCCTTATGTCAATTTGCTTGGTTCTGGAGTGTAGAACCGGATTGTAGGTGATTGCTATGGCACTTGTGTTGTCACAGAAGATCGGAGACTCTTCGGCTATGACTGAAGTCCGTCAGTTGTTGTTGGATCCAAAGGAGTTGTGAGCAACAGCTTCTGGCCGCCAGGTATTCAGCTTCTACGGTTGATGTGGCCACCGATGTCTGTTTCTTGCTATGCCATGAGACAAGCCGGTCACCTAGAAATTGGCATGTTCCGCTGGTGCTTTTTCTATCAATCTTGCAACCTGCATAGTCTGCATCCGAGTAGCTCGTTAGGTTAAAAGATGAATCCTTTGGATACCACAGGCTGACATCAGGTGTTCCCTTTAGGTATTTCAATATTCGCTTTGCGGCTGTGTAGTGGGATTGTTTTGGATTGACTTGGAATCTTCCACACACACCAACTTCAAATAGAATATCCGGTGTACTTGCTGTCAGGTATAGAAGAGAACCGATGATGCCCCGGTAAGCGATCTGGTCTACCGATTGACCCTCATCATCTTTGTCCAATTTAACCGATGAGCTCATTGGAGTAGCCGCTGAGGAACATGTGTCCATCCATAATTTCTTTAGAAGCTCCTTGGTGTACTTAGGTTGACTTATGAACGTTCCTTCTTCGAGTTGTTTAACCTGAAGACCTAGGAAGAAACTTAATTCCCCCATCATACTCATTTCAAACTTGTTAGTCATTAGGGTTGAAAATTTATCACATAACTTAGGATCGGTTGAACCGAAGATGATATCATCTACATAGATTTGAACAAGTAGGATATGTTCCTTCTTTTCAAATTTAAAGAACGTTTTATCCACCGAACCGATTGTGAAGTCATGTTTTAACAGAAATACGGTTAGTGTGTCATACCAGGCTCTAGGTGCTTGCTTTAGACCGTATAAAGCTTTGTTTAACCGATATACATGGTTTGGAAATTCAGCACTTTTGAAACCGGGTGGTTGTTCAACATACACCTCTTCACGTAAGTCACCGTTCAAAAATGCACTTTTAACATCCATTTGGAAAACCTTAAAGTTTTTGAATGCAGCAAAGGCTAGAAAAATCCTAATAGCTTCAATCCTAGCTACAGGGGCAAATGATTCTTCAAAATCAATGCCTTCTTCCTGTTTGTAACCTTGTGCCACTAATTTGGCTTTGTTCCTCGTGACCAAACCGTCTTCATTGAGTTTATTTCTAAATACCCATCTTGTTCCTATGACCGGTTGATCTTTCGGTCTGGGGACTAGGTACCAGACTTTGTTACTCTCGAACTGGTTTAATTCTTCTTGCATTCCCAAGATCCAATCCGGATCTGACAATGCTTCATCTATTCTTTTCGGCTCAATCTGGGATATGAAGGCGGAATTAAAGTATTCCTCCAGAATTTGACGCCTAGTTCGAACAGGTTCTGAAGGGTCACCTATAATTTGCTCAGGAGGATGTTTAGTGTTTCTTTTGAAATTCGGTTCAGGGATGTCTACCAAATTACCGTTTGCTTGATCAAGGCTAGACATATCAGTAGGCTGAACAGGATTGTGAGACCGACCGATTTCCTCGATTTGGACCGAGGTGTCAGCTTCTTGTCGTGGGACAGCTTGATCCGGCTGGGTTTTAATATTACCCATTTGGTCATGGACAAATTGCCTGAAAACCGGAATTTCATCTTCACTATCAGAGTGGATATTGTTGTTTTCTAATCTGTTGTGTAGATCAAAGCATGATGCAGTATTACTTTCAACCGATTCATCGAAAACAACATAAAGTGATTCCTCCATGGTTAAAGTTCTATTGCTATACACTCTATATGCTTTACTCACTGCTGAGTAACCTAACATGATTCCAGTATCGGTTTTTGCATCAAAAGCAGAAAGGTAGGTTTTACCATTTATATGAATGTAGCATTTACACCCGAAAATCTTAAGGTACTTAAGGTTGGTAACCCTGTTAAAACAAATCTCATACGGTGTTTTGTTGTGAAATTTGTTGATCAGAGACCGGTTTTGTGTATAACATGAAGTGTTGATAGCCTCAGCCCAGAATTTCTGAGCAATGCCCGAATCGGCTATCATGGACCGTGCGGCTTCCTTGAGAGTCCGGTTTCTTCTCTCGGCCAGGCCATTTTGTTGAGGAGTCCTAGCACTAGAAAACTCGTGTCTAATACCGGATTCATCAAGAAATGCGGTTAAAGTACTATTGGTGAATTCGGTACCTCGATCACTTCTAATGCTATTAATGCGAGTTGATTTTTCATTTTGCAAACGTTTAATGAGTGTGATCAAGTTTGATGCGGTTTCTCGTTTAGATGGTAGAAATATTACCCATGTGTACCTAGAATAATCATCAATAACTACCATGGTGTAAAGCATACCTCCTAGGATAATGACCTGAATCGGTCCAAATAAATCCATGTGAAGAAGATCTAAGCATCGACTAGATTGGATATTTCCTTTACTTTTAAAAGTTGACTTAGTTTGTTTACCCATTTGACATGCTGAGCAAACCTTATCCTTGTTAAATACTATGTCAGGAATACCTTCAACTAGCTTTTTACCGCGAATGTAGTTTAAGGTTTTCATGTTCAGATGGTTTAATCTCTTATGCCATAGCCAGGTTTGATCAGTCTTAGCTATCATGCATACAGGATATTCTACTTTAGTTTTCCAGTCTACCTTGTAAATATTTCCTAGCCTATTTCCGGTTAGTAGTATAATACCTTGTGAGTTCTTAACTAAGCATGCATGTTTAAGAAATTCTACCGTGTATCCAGCATCACACATTTGACTAATGCTTAGCAGGTTAAAACGTAGGTTTTCAACTAAAAGTACATTATTAATTGTTAGGTTACCATGGACAATCTTACCCTTGCCCACAGTTCTACCTTTTGAGTTGTCACCGAAAGTGATTAGTGCACCGGTTTTTATTCTGATGTCGGTTAGCAGGTTGTTGTTCCCGGTCATATGCCTGGAGCAACCACTGTCCAAATACCATTCAGAGTTTCCTAGTCATCTCTTTAAATCCTGCAAAATGTACATATTTACAACTGTTTGGTACCCACATTCACTTGGGTCCACATGCGGTTAGTCCCTTGGGCATCCAGACCTTGACAATCCGGACAGCTTTCTTTGCTAAGGTCTTGACCGTCTTTTTGGCACTAGGTTTTGGATATCTCGGTTTTTCCATGAAGGTTTTAAATGAGGGTGGTCTTTGGTTTGTCCTAGGCGGTTGAGGATTGGCTTTCCTATTTTTGAGCAGGTCGGCTTTTCTTTTCTCAGGGTCAAGCCACTTCTCAGAGTCGGTTGGACCTACATAGTTTAGTTTTTCTGCCGTATAGTATGCGGTCAATTCCTCTTCAGCGGTTAAGGAACTTCTGATGAAACTTATAAAAGGAAGGTCATTCTTTGAGAGCCTTACTTTCTCTGTGGGTTTTTGGTCTTTGGATCTATCCTTTTTGTATCCTAAGCCGAACATGCAAAAAGGATGTCTGTAATGACTACATATTTTCTTTACCATGTCACTGGATCTCTTATATGCGGCCATTTTATATTTGAGTCGGGCATTTTCTTCCTCGGTTAGCTCTCGAACTGGTTCACTAGACTGTCCGGTCTTAAGTGGTGGTTCAGGTTCTAACTCGGTTTCTAAGGTAGGAGTTTCATCAGGTTCTATGATCTCTGGTTTGGTTATAATGGGTACTTCTGGTTCTATCAGAATGGGTACTATAGGGTCGGTTCTAAAGTTGAGTTGCTTAGGTAACATGGCTAGTAGGTTCATATACTCTTCTACCATATCATTTAGTGCATTATATAACTCATCTTTAGTAAATTCTTCACAAGGAGAGTCAAATACCTGTTCCTCATTTTCCATAAGGCATGTGAGTTCATCATCACTGTCACTGTGAGCCCATAAGCTTCCTCCATCATCGGCTATCAGTGCTTTCTAAACCTCACTTCCTTCACCAGTTTGTTGGTAGTTATTTCCGTTATTTTGGTTGTCCGGTTTCCGGTCATCCCTCCTCGGTTTTCTTCATTCCCACTTGAAATGTCCCAAACAGTTACAGTTATAGCATCTTACATTGGATTTATCACCATAGTTGTAGTTGGTCGGTTGGTTTCTTTTCATGAACCTCCCAAACTTCTGTGCAAGCATTGCCATGGCATCCTCGGTAAACTTTTCGATGGTTCTGATCGGTGTAGGTGCAGGTGCATGTGCAACCGGTTCTGTGGATGTGATCAGTGCTCTGGTTGAGGTTGAGGCCGAGACTTCTTCTTCAGTCCTAGATCTCATTTCGAACTCATACGCCTTAAGATCTTCGAATACATCATGTAACTTCATCTTACTTAGGCAGTTTGATTCCCTCATCACCATTGTCTTTATATCCCATGCACTTGGAAGAGATCTTAAAGCTTTGATGATGACCTCCTTGTTGTCATACCTCTTGCCAAGAGTTGCTAGCTCATCTAACACACCAGTGAACCGGTCACTGTACTCCCTCATTGTTTCTCCCGGTTTCATCTTGATGCTTTCAAACTTCTGAGTAGCTACCATTACCTTGTTTTCCTTAGTTCTTTCATTTCCCTCATGGATCTGAATAACCGTGTCCCATGTTTCCTTTGCAGTTTTGCAGTCTCTGATCTTGTAGTATGTGTTTCTGTCCACACTATTAGAGATCCAGTTTCTAGCATGGTTGTCCAGGTTATTTCTTCTCCTATCTTCAACTGTCCACTCTTTTCTGTCCTTATCAATGATTATCGGTCCTTCGGCCAGAATGAACTCCATCTCATCATCCAAGGTGATTAAGTGTAGGTGCATGCGTGCCTTCCAGTTAGCAAAGTCATCACCTTCTAGAATTGGTGGCCTATCGAAAGACATGCTTGCTTAAGTATTGAAACTAACTGCTCTGATAACAATTGTTAGGTTCTAGGTCGCGGCTGGAGGACCGGGGTTGGGCCGGTTAGCGCGTCTCACTCAAAGGGTGGTGATTAATCCGGTTAGAGATTAACACCGGGGTTTCAATACTACACAAAATGTCACAAACCCTTGAACCAGGTTCAAGCGCGGAAGAGGTTTGTTTCAGGTTGAAGCAGCACACTCACGAGATAGGCAGAACCGGTTCTGGATGATATAAGTTTGAAAATTGATGGGTTGGTTTTTGTAACCTGATGATTCGGTTTGGATAGTGTAAAGTCAGTCAAAATGGTGTAGGTCGGTTAGAATGTAAAACCAGCAGAAAGTAAATAGCAAGACAGGTTTTTTATGGATGTTCGGAGATAAAACTCCTACGTCACCCTTTCCTCTCGAAACCGCGAGAAGGATATTCACTAAGGAATACAAATACAATCCGATCGAGACTTATTTCCTGCTCGATAACACCCTTACAATTTACACCGAAATTGTAAAATACACACTTCAACTTTAGCACTTAGGCTTTTTCTAGAGAGAACACTCTTATCACTTGTGGATTGCTTGTTCACTATGTTTCCCTGTGTTCCGTTTCTTGTCCCACTTATCGCTCTTGTCCCCCTTTTACTCCTCTTCAGCTGCTCCTTTTATAGGTGAAATATGCCAATGGTCATATTTCACTTTCTTGAATCTGATTGGCTGAGCAGAGGTTCAGTGATTCAGACCTGGCGGTCATCTGTTCAGACCTGGCGGTCAACTCTACAGACTTTGCAGTCTGTTCTTCCGGTGTGTAAGACAAACCTGCTAGGTTTGTCTTTTACTTAATGTGGTAACTGTTGGTTAGACAGTTGTCTGTACTTGGAAGATTACCTTTCTGATTTATCCCGAAGTGGAAAGATCCTGTATGACGGTTTTCTGCAGCCTGCAGACTGTCCTCAGACTTGTATGAATATGGAAATGTTCAGTCTGTTCCTTTGGTATCATTCTCAACAGATACCCGAAGTATCTTCTTGTGCTGGTCGGTCATTTGACTTTTCACCGAATGGCTTCCGGTGTAATTGGTTTAACCGGATTGCTTCCGGTTATTCCTTTGCCTTGTAGCTGATTGGCTGTCTTGTTTTTTCCGGTTCTTAGCTCTGGCCGATCCTTTCTTTGTGCGGTCATGTTTCGAATGTTCCTGGTCGGTTTAATAACTTGACCGGTTAATCTTCTTAGCCGGTTCATTTGTTTGACCGGTCCGGTTCCTTGTTCCTGCATGGAAGGTTTATGTGTTAAGTTCTGTGAACCGGTCTAATTTTATCTAACAAGGAGTCTTCCAGAAACTCAAGGTTTTGATTCGGGAGATCAATCATAGTTTGATTAAAGGAAATGCCCTTAACTTTCGCCCTTACTTATTTCCTAAAATCCTTATCACCAGTTGGTGGAAAGAACCAGGGTTCCCACTGTCCTAAGATCC
The DNA here is from genome assembly GCF_907164915.1 of Impatiens glandulifera. Taxonomy (NCBI): domain Eukaryota; kingdom Viridiplantae; phylum Streptophyta; class Magnoliopsida; order Ericales; family Balsaminaceae; genus Impatiens; species Impatiens glandulifera. The sequence goes on along the minus strand of NC_061862.1, from coordinate 49,229,351 downwards.
TGTGGGGGATAGAACTAGAAATAGTTAATTTATTTTGAGTTTGATCATCTTGAGATTACTAAGCTTCTTGAGCTTACTGAGCTTCTTGAGTTTACTGAGCTCATTGAGACCAAACCTGTATAAAGGCTGCCTACATATCTTCCATTTGTTCTTGATATATTCTTTTATTTTTTTTGGAAGAATCAGGTCTCATGTAGTTCTCCCATTGTTGAAGATGACGTAGTTGTACAAAACTAGAGGTCGACAAGTCCATTCAAAGTTGAGAACTAGTTGGGGATTTCCAACGTAGTAATACAATACTAGAGGTAGATTAGTCCACTCTCAGATGGGGACTAACTGTTAGGGAAATGCCTAACAAGGTTAGAGCTTCGATTAGTCCACTCCTGGTTGGGGACTAGCTCTAAGGGATTGACATATCGTATAATACTAGAGGTCGATTAGTCCACTCATGACTGGGGACTAAATCTGGGGGATTGTAATATGGTTCTACAAGACTAGTGGTTAGATTAGTTCTTTAGAGGTTGGGGACTAATCCTTGAGAATATTGACATAGTCGAACAAGACTAGAGGATAATTAGTCCACTCTTAGTCGGGACTAACTGATGCGAATTATGACATATACATACACCATTGGAGGTTGGTTTTTCCAAGAGGACTTAATCCTGGTAAGGCTGGATCGGAAGCCGACGTGATCTTACTATGACTAGATTAGAGCTTTGGTAATCCTGCTAAGGCTAGATTAGAGCCGTGGTAATCCTGCTAAGGCTAGATTAGAGCCGTGATTGCGAAACGATATTAGACATAATATCGTTTTAGGGCGTCTAGATTGCTTGGAGCAATAAATTCTTTGCCTTCAACTATCGAAAGGCGAACCACACCTCCAAAGAGGATTTTCTTGATGAGGAAGGGACCTTCCCATCGTGGTCGGAACTTGCCCCTAGGGTCTAACAGTTCATAGATTAATTTGAGCACCAGATCACCTTCTTTTAGGCTTATGGGTTTGACCTTTCTGTTAAAGGTATCGGCCATTCGTTTCTGGTAAGCCTGGGTTTTGCATAACGCATCCAACCTGTGGTCTTCTATCAATGTCAACTGGTCGTATCAAACTATTACCCAATCTTCTTCAATGACATGAGATTCCAATAGGACTCTTAGTGTGGGGATTTCAATCTCGATGGGTTGTACGACTTTCATACTGTAAACTAGTGAATAGGGAGTCTCGTCTATCGATGCTCGAGCAATCGCACGATATCCCCATAAAGCGAATGGAAGCTTTTCATGCCAATTCTTATATGTGTTGGTCATCTTCTTGATGATCCTTATCATATTCTTATTTGCCGCTTCAACCGCACCGTTGGTTTGAGGTCGATAGAGTGAAGATTTGTGATGTTCAATCTTGAATTCTTTGAGAAGCGATATAACCTTTCCTTAGAAGTGTCTTCCATTATCCGAGATAATAGCATGAGATACTCCGTACCTAGCTATGATGTTAAAACGAATGAATTTTGCTACCTAAGTAGACTTGAGGATCTTATAAGATGATGCCTCGACCAATTTAGAGAAATAGTCGATGACTACGAGTATGAACTCATGTCCATTGGAAGCATGGGGATAGATTTTCCCAATGACATCAATGCCCCATGTCGAAAAGGGCCATGGTGATGTCATGCAGTACAACAAAGATGCTGGAGTATGCTTTAGATTAACATAGATTTGGCATTGGTAACAACTTTTCACGTAGCTAACACACTCTTGCTCGATGTTTTGCCAATATTATCCGAGATAGAGTATTTTCTTGGAAAGGACTAGTCCATTCATGCGTGGACCACACGCACCTACGTGTACTTCTTCTATGATCCGTCGTGCCTCGGGACCATCAATGCAGAGCATGTTTTGACCATCAAAAGTTCGTCTGTATAACTTGTTAGCTATCCAAGCATAGTTTGTGGAATACTGGCGTAGGGCTCTTCGTTCCTTAACTTGGAAGTGGGACGGATATTCTCCATACACAATGTAGTTTTGAAGGATATCGAACCATGGTTTGGTGGGCACTTGAATGGAGGCTACCACTCCGACTTTGAAATTGGATTTCTGTTTCTGACGGATCTTTAGAGGTTTGACCTTAATTCCAATAAGAATTTGGGTCATAGCTGTTAGCGTGGCCAAAACATCAGCAAAACAATTTTGGCTTCTTGGTACGTGTACAAAAGACACATGATTGAACTTGTCGATGAAACATAGTATACAAGTGTGATAGGGTTTGAGATTTTCTCCTCGTACTTGCCATGTCCCATTAACCTAGGATATAACCATATTAGAGTCACCAACTACGTTTAGTTTAGTTGCTCCTCTTTCATATGCGAATTTGGGACATGAGAGACATGTTTCGTACTTAACCTCATTGTTGGTTACAGAGTATTCTAACTTAATAGAGATGGGGTTGTAGGTTCCCTAGGGATCTATTAAGAGAATTCCAATTCCGTAGCCATGTTTGGAGGAGGCTTCATCAAACATTAACTTCCATGTGTCTGAAGAGATATACATTATAGAGTCATCAGGAAAGTCGATTTCGAAAGAAGGCTCTGCTATGATAGGTTGATCTTCTAGGAAGTCTGCGACATCGTTTCCTTTAAAAGATTTTTGAGCCGTATACGTGATGTCGTATTCGGAGATCATCATCATCCATTTAGTGAATCTAGGCAACAGTAGTGTTCGCTGAAATAGATAATGGATTGGGTCAAGCCAGGACACCATCTTGATGGGGTGGGCTTGCATATAATGTCTTAGTCTTTTGGTGACCCATGTGAATGCCCATCACACTTTCTCGGGTGTTGAATAGTTCAATTCATACCCAGTCATTCTCTTGCTCAGGTAGTAGACGAAAATCTCGAGTTTATCCTCATTTTCTTGAGTCAACAGGTTACCCATAGCCGAGTCTGTCATTGTGAGATAGAGAATTAAAGGAATACCGGGCCTTGAAGGCATAAGGACCGGTGATTACTTTAGATAGTCCTTAATTTTGTCAAAAACTTGTTGAGATGTGTCATCCCATTGGAATTTCTTATTCTTTTTCAGTAGCTTGAAAAGAGGATCACAAGTAAGAATTAGTTTGCTGATGAACCGACTGATGAATTGGATTTTGCCGAGGAAGCGTCGGACTTCTCACTCATTCTGAGGCGCAGGCATAGCCGTAATGGCCTCAATTTTGGAGGGATCAATTTATATTCCACGTTTGGTGATGAGAAATCCTAGCATCTTACCAGCGGTAACTCTGAAAGCACACTTCTTTGGGTTCAACCGAAGCCGATACTTTCGAATTCTTTGCAAGAATTTGTCTATGTTGGGAATATGACCATGTCAATCCTTAGACTTTACGATCATGTCGTTTATGTAGACTTCCACTTCTTTATGGATCATGTCGTGTAAGATCATCGTTACTGCTCATTTATAAGTAACTCCAATGTTTTTGAGACCGAATGGCGCGACCTTAAAACAAAATGTGCCTACCTCCGTGATAAAGGTAGTCTTCTATTTGTCTTCTTCCACAATCAAGATTTGGTTATATCATGAGAATCCAACCATGAAAGACAAGAGCTGATTTCCAACAACATGATCGACCAGAATGTCAATGTGGGACAAAGGAAAGATATCCATAGGACTAACTTTCTTCATATCGCGATAGTCTACACACACGCGCATTCTTTTGTCCTTCTTCAAGACGGGAACCACATTGGCTATCCATGTGGGGTAGTCCACAGTTTCAAGGAATTTCGCTTCCAATTGCTTCTGGACTTCTTCTTTGACCTTGGCAACAACTTCGATTTTCATTCATCTTAACATTTGTTTAACGGGTTTCGCCTCTGGATAAAGAGGAATCTGATGTCGAATGATTGCAGGTTCCACTCCGGGCATATCCTTGTAAGACTAAGCGAACACGTCTTTATTGGTCTTTAGTAATTCGATCATCTTATGACGCTCATCATCACTTAGGCTTTGTCCAATCAACACGATTTGAGGATCGTCCTGAGTATTGAGGTTTACTTCGATTGTCGTTTCGGTTGCGGAATCAAAGAAGTTTTTCATTTCGAAATTAAATTCAGACTTGAATGAAACATCATCATTATCTGACATATATTCGAAACTGTACTCTGACGTTTTATTAGATGCTTTATTAAAAAAAGAAGATGACATCTCATCAGGATTGTCATTATAATCTTCTTTATTTATTACAACATTAGACACTATTTCACAGTCCAAAATGGGTGTGATGTTGCTATCAACACTCAGGCTGATTATAGGAGCTTTATCAACTTTCAGAAGGTTTATGGAGTTTATCTTACAAGAGTCTTCATCAACAACCACGTTCTCGTCCGTCAAAGAAAGATCTCTGACAAGCTTTTCCAGGGTTTCATGCCAACAAGCAATCCTTTTCTTAATCATATTAAGGGATGAATTAGGATCAAAAGAACAATCTAGAAAGATTTCGAAACCTAGAGAGCGAGTTTGTAAAATTCGGTTGAAGAAAGGTTTGGGGAAATCGAAACACAGTGTGGTTTCTCTTTCTCACACAAACTGTCCATTTAGGGTTTGAGGAATAGGTATAAATTGTTTAGAGATTTTACCTTTCCTAGATTCCTCTCTCTATGTCATAGCATAACCGACACCGAAGTTATCTGAGTTGTAATAAGACCAGGGGAAAGAAGTCATACCGGTAGCGTTCGACCTTAGACCCATCCCTGGGAAATATTCTATTTTCTGCATGAGACGCATGGAGATTGCGCTGTAGGGAGGGAAGTCAGGAGTGGAAGATGAGTCTTGACCTTGCCTAAATATAGGACAAATGTCGAATCCACTTAACTCAATCTCTGGGTTAGTGGAATGAGTTGAACCGATGAAGGTTTTGACGTATTTCTCACCTTATATGGTGACGAATTTGCCGTTAACCATGAAGCGAATTTTTTGATATATGGTGTAGGCAAGAGCCTTAGCCTGATGCAACCAAGGTCGTCCCAAGAACAGGTTGTACGATGGTCGCATGTTGATTACGCATAATGTTAGAACATACAAAACTGTTTATAATTTTCCTCAACTTTTTCAACCGGCCAAATAAATACAACTTCTTTAAACCGGACAACAATTACGAGTTTTGAATATTTATTCTAAATAATCAAAAAAGGAGAAATTGTTAAAGATATATAATTGTTAGAACTTATGAAAAGTTTAATGAATAAGATAAAACTAAGTTCAAATAAATATATATGTTGGGTCAAATAATTTTGACTAAGTGTTGAAATAATTTAACCATTGAGATTTTGATGATGAAATGACTTATGAGTTTTGATGCAGGTGTATTGAAATTATATTTTATAAGACTTGACTCTAATGAGGGTCATTAGACCGATTTTGGCATTAAATGCATGGAATTATACGTACAGTCTAACTCAACGGAGTTAGACGTGTAGTCAAATAATGCATAGAATTAGACGTACAGTCTAACTCAACGGAGTTAGACGTGTAGTCTAATGAATGCATAGAATTAGACGTATAGTCTAACTCAACGGAGTTAGACGTGTAGTCTAATGAATGCATAGAATTAGACGTACAGTCTAACTCAACGGAGTTAGACATATAGTCTAATGAATGTATAAAATTAGACGTGCAGTCTAACTCAACGGAGTTAGACGTGCAATCTAATGAATGCATCGAATTAGACGTATGGTCTAATAGATATTCGGAATTAGACGTGCAGTCTAACTCAACGGAGTTAGACGTGCAGTCTAATATAGTTGCAATTAGACGCAAGTCTAATGTACACGGAATTAGACGTGCAATCTAATATATTTGCTATTAGACAAATAGTCTAATATGTGCGGAATTAGACGTGCAGTCTAACTTAGCGGAGTTAGACGTGTAGTCTAATAGATTGTGAAAGTTAGACGTGAGTTTAACTCCTTCAGATTAGTCGAAGGTAGAACCGGAATTAGACGTGCAGTCTAACTCAATAGAGTTAGACGTGCAGTCTAATGGTTATTGGATAATTAGACATATAGTCTAATTAAGTGAAAGTTAGACGTGAGTTTAACACCTTCAGATTAGTGTGAGGTAGAACCGGAATTAGACGTGCAGTCTAACTCAGTGGAGTTAGACGTGCAGTCTAATGGTTATTGGATAATTAGACGTGTAGTCTAATTAAGTGAAAGTTAGACGTGTGTCTAACTCCTTTAGACAAGTTTGAGGTAGAACCGGAATTAGACGTGCAGTCTAATGGTTATTGGATAATTAGACATGTAGTATAATTCTATTAAACCAGGCGGTCTAATAGACTCTGTTATTAAAAAGGGATGTTTGATTTCATTAGACTGATTTTCACAATCCGTCTAACTGAAATACGTCTAATGCTCAGCTTAAGCAGTATGCTTGAAGCTAGAATTTATCTACCCATGTGCTATAGCCGTACCCTACTCCTGCACCACTTTCTAGTGAAGATCTGTACATCAACTATATGCATCCAACCAATGAATGTAAGAGAATTTTCCTCACATTACTTGTTTTGCAGGTACATCCCTGATGGAATATTCGGCGCACTACTAGTGATGTATGGCCACGATCCTTGTGCTCAGAACTTGCTGTGTACAATGGAGGCTTTCCAATGGAAGAGTGCCACGTATCATTCTAAAAGATTCGACCGTTAGCTCCTGCTCAGTATTTAACAAATCTCAAGGACAACGGACAATTTGTCTCACGAACTGCCTTAAGAGAACTGCTAACCTTACGAATTTTCCAATCTTGAGAGAATTCAAGCCTTTGAATATTCATACTATGAAGCTGCTTTCTGATTGTACTGTGTGTGAATCAAGAGAGAGCTAGAATAAAAAAACACCTTTAGCTGAATGATATTCTTTATCTTGTAATTGAACAGAAAGTGTTATGTTCAATAGTGAGCTAAGTGTGTGTAAACTGTATTTGATTCGAATCATATTATAGTGAATCCTTCCGGTGGTTGGAAGAAGGGGTGACGTAGGAGAGTTTCTCCGAACATCCATAAACAAACTGCTGTGTTCTTTCATTTCTGTCATCTTTTCATATTTATCTTGTGATTCAAACCCAAGTAAACAATTCCTCCTTGAATCTATTTCAAGTGTTTATAAGTGTTTGCGTAGAATAGAAAGCGAATTAAATCCCTAACAAGATTTCTTTCAAACCATTTTTCATAAGCCTTCATCCTTAGCCAGACCCCCACCTCTATCGATTAAGCTGATCCTATCAATTGGTATTAGAGCACTTGTTTCTATTCTCAAGCATCAAGAACCTGAAGCATGTCTATCATCAATGAAATTCCTATTTTGTCACGGGACAACTACGAATATTGGATGATAAGAATGCAAGCTCACTTGGCTGCTCTTGACTATGATATGTTGAGCGTTATTACTGATGGCCCCATAAAGATTTCGAAGCCAAGAAATGAGTGGACTACTGAAGATAAGATGACCAACAACCTGGATAATGTCGCTAAGAATATTTTGTACTAGTTGATCAACATGAATATGTTCTGTGAGATCAAGTCCTGTTCCACTACAAAAGAGATATGGGATAAGCTTAATCAGATCTACGGCACAAGCACTCAAGCAAAGAAGAACCAGAAAGCGTTCATGTGCAGTGAAAACAAATCCAGATGGGCTAACAGTGATTTAGAGGAGTCTCTTGCCGAAAAAGAGAACGAAGCTGTTACTTGTTTGATGGCAGATGACCAATCTAAGGTAAACGATATCTCTGCACCAGAATTTACGAACAAGGAGTTAACTAATGCACTCAATGAAATGGCTATTGAGTATAAGAAGTTAACTAACTCTTTTTATGAAATGAAAGTCGAATATGAATCAACTGTTCTTTCCTTCAACAAAGAATCTGAATCAAACGTTTTTGATGAAAACTTAACAGAGATCTTTTCTGAGAATGAGATGCTCAAAGAACAGATTCAAATTCTTTCATCTGAAAACAAGAGATTAAACTATGTAGTCAGTGCATGGACAAGATCTGGAGATGCTGTCAAACATCAGATTAGTATGTTGAAACCACCTGAATCTAGATCCGGATTGGGATATTACAGCATTGACCCTAATCTGTCCTGCAAAAAATCAAATTCTCCAACTAACAAGTTTAAGCCTATAAACTTTGTCAAAGGAAGTATGACTGACAATGAATCTGATCCTATTCATGAAGAAGTTGCTTTCAAAAATGAAATAGCTTATGTTCCACCGACTGTTAGCTGGCTTAAGAATAAGCTAGAAACAACTAACAAGTCTGGCAATCTAAAACCTGACTCTAAGTCAAGGAGTTTTAAAATAAAGTCTTCTTCAAAAGCTAAAGGATCAGTGGCTAACAGAAAGTCGTCTGTTAAGTCAAAAACATACGCATTAATTACAGCACAAAATGGGAAATCCATCAAAATAACTTAAATATGGATTCCTAAGGGACTGATTGACCGAGGACCCAATTGAAAGTGGGTACCAAAAGATTATAAATATCTATTTATGTAGGTACAAACAAACGAAGGACTGGAGGAATCTGTATGGTATCTTGATAGCGGATGTTCCAGGCATATGACAGGAAACAGACGGCTTCTTACTGATATATCAGATTGCTCTGGACCTAAGATCACGTTTGGTGACAATATGAAGGGTAAGACCACGTGTAAGATTATCCATGGTAATCTAACTATTAATGACGTGCTGCTTGTTGACAATCTGTGCTATAATTTAATCAGCATCAGTCAATTATGTGACAATGGTTTGTCAGTAGACTTTCAAACTCATGCATGTTTAGTTAAAGACCAAGATGGAAACATTTTATTGACTGGAAGTTGAGTAGGAAACTCATACAAAATGTATTGGCAAAAAGAGTCTTCTGATCCTATGTGCATGATTGCCAAGAATGACCAGAAATGGTTATGGCATAAACGTTTGAACCATTTGAATTTTAAAACCATCAACAACATTTGTTCAAACAATTTAGTTATTGGTTTGCCCAAACTTCAGTTTTCAAAGGACAAGATATGCACTGTTTGCCAGTTAGGCAAACAGGGCAGATCATCGTTCAAAAGTAAAGGGAAATCACAATCCAGCCGTATCCTAGAACTTTTACATATGGATCTGTTTGGTCCAATTCCTGTGAAGAGTATAGGAGGAATGAAATTTTCCTTGATTGTTATTGATGATTTTTCTCGATTTACATGGGCTGCATTTTTACCATCAAAAGATAAAACTGCTGAAAACTTGATTAGAATATTTAAAGGAATTCAGAATTAGAAATCTTTAAATATTACGTGCATTAGAAGTGATTAGGGAACTGAATTCAGTAACAGATACCTATCATCTTATCTTAAGGAGACTGGAATTAGGCACGAGTTGTCTAGTGCAAGAACTCCACAACAAAACGACATTGCTGAGAAAAGAGTGAAAACTCTGAAGGAAGCAGCGAGATCTATGCTTGCTGAATCAGATGTACATCAGAGGTTCTGGGCAGAAGTCATTAGTACTGCCTACTATACACAAAACCGGTCAATAATTAACAAACGTTTTGATAAAACTCCCTATGAACTGTACTATGGGAGGATTCCCACAGTTTCTTATTTTAAGATATTTGGGTGTAAATGTTTTATCCATAACAATGGAAAGGTTTATTTGACCGCTTTTGATGCTAAAGTAGATGAGGGATCCATGTTGGGATACTCATCAGTAAGCAAGGCTTATAGAGTTTACAACAAAAGAACACAGTCTGTTGAAGAATCCCTCCATGTAGTTTTTGATGAACCTGTTGAGAGCAAATCTAATGAACCCATTGATCTTGCTGACAGACTAAAAGCGACTAGTCTTGAGTCTGTAAGTGAAGAAGAAGAAACTTTGGATAAGCGGATGGCTCTGTCTGATCCAGTGGCTGATCCGGTTGAAGTTATACCAGACGTACAAACTCCTTTTCAACAAGAAGTTGAGAGTTGGGATGTCGCGGTGTCACCAGTTCAGATGAACAATCCCCTTGGATCCAATTTTAGATGGAACATAAATCATCCACCAGAACTGATAATCGGAAATCCTTTTTCTCCTCGAAGGACAAGACGTCAACTGATGGATGAAATGGCCAACTCTACATTTATTTCTCAGATTGAACCCAAGAAAATTGGTGAAGCTACAGTTGATCTAGATTGGATTAATGCTATGCAGGAGGAGTTAAACCAATTCGCGAGAAATAAAGTGTGGTATCTTACTCCTAGACCAATTGACAAGTCAGTCATAGGAACAAGATGGGTCTTTAGAAACAAGCTTAGTGAAGATGGTTTAGTCATTAGAAACAAAGCTCGTTTAGTTTCTCAAGGATACAGACAAGAGGAAAGTATTGATTTTGATGAGTCTTTTGCACCAATTGCAAGACTAGAGGCAATCAGAATATTCCTAGCATATGCATCATTTAAGAATTTTAAAGTCTTTCAAATGGATGTGAAAAGTGCATTTTGAAATGGGAAATTAAGTGAAGAAGTATATGTTGAGCAACCACTTGGATTTGTAGATCATGTCTTGCCAAATCATGTTTATAGGCTTGACAAAGCATTATATGGTCTGAAACAAGATCCTAGAGCTTGGTACGACACTTTAACCAATTTCTTGTTTGATCATGACTTTGTTGTTGGAACTGTGGATAAAACCCTGTTTAGATTTAATAAAGATTCTCACATTCTACTTGTTCAAATATATGTTGATGACATTATTTTTGGTTCAACTAACCCCAAGTTATGCGAGAAATTTGCTAAGCTGATGTAGGACAGATTTGAAATGAGCATGATGGGAGAATTGACATTCTTCCTTGGGCTTCAAGTCTGTCATCTAGAAAACGGAATTCTTATCAAACAAGCCAAATACACCAAAGAACTGCTAAAGAAGTTTGGTTTAGAGAACTGTTCTGCAGTAGCTACTCCAATGAGCTCCTCTAGTGAATTGGATAAAGATGAAGGTGGCCAAAGTGTCGATGTAACAGCATATAGAGGACTCATCGGATCCTTGCTGTATGTAACTGCTAGCAGACCAGACATTCAATTTGCTATTGGTGTTTGTGGCAGATTTCAGGCTGATCCTAAACTTTCTCATTTTACTGCTGCTAAACGTATTCTTAAATACTTAAAGGGAACTCAAAATGTGGGACTGTGGTATCCGAAGGATTCCAGTTTCAATTTAATCAGTTTCTCTAATGCAGATTATGCAGGGTGCAAAATTGATAGAAAAATCACAAGTGAAACTTGTCAGTTCCTTGGAGATTGTCTAATCACATGGTTCAGCAAGAAGCAGATGTCAGTCGCTAAGTCTACAGCTGAAGCAGAGTATCTTGCAGCTGGAAGTTGTTATTCTCAAGTTCTGTGGATTCAACAACAGCTCAGAGACTATGGGATTGAGGCTGATGAATCTCTAATTTTCTGCGACAACACAAATGCTATCGCAATCACCTACAATCCAGTTCTGCATTCTCGGACAAAGCACATTGAAATCAGGCATCACTTCATCCGAGAACACGTCAATCATAAGCAGATTCATCTTGAACATGTTCCTATAGATCAAAAAACTGCAGACATCTTCACGAAACCCCTACCGGAAGCTAAGTTTTCTCACTTTAGAAACATGTTAGGTCTTGTTGATCTTGATTGATGTGATTACGTGCATAAATTAAGGGGGAACGCATTGTTCAAAACTCAACTGAACAGACATGAAAGACAGAGGTCTTAATTTGTCCTAAGGATTCAGAGTTTGAGAAACAAAACTACTTAACGAACGTCTACCTTAGCAGTTTCATCTTCATCTGGAATTATTGTCTTGGTTGTTATAACCTGCTCGGTTAGACGGATACGTCTAGTAGACGGATAGGTCTAATATACGTTAGACACTTTTACGAGCAAGAGGATATCACGTCTAACCATACACGCGTGTCTCACGTGGTGTTATTGCATAATTAGACGTAAACGTATAATAGACTGATTTTCAAAAGAAAGTTGAAAATGTGAAAAGGAGAATAAACGTCTAACTACTGGTGTAATTGGACTCTTCATCTTCTAGCTAGTTGGACAGTTGTCCTTTGCTTTCCTCTGCTCAAGTTTATTTTCCCGCTGAAAATTAAATTAGTCATTCCTCAAAAGAATTGAAGACACGTGTCTCTCAATATACAAAGAATGACTAATATTTCTGACAACTTTTGCTTGTACACTTAGTATTAAATGTTCAGTTTCATGCTAACATTAAATGATACGTTTATTGGGAACAGACTTTGGGTTCTTGACGGTAGGAGTAATCATTAGAAAATTCCTACACATTAGGCATTGATATTTATGGGGTTATTCATTCTAAAGATTAGAGCTCTTCCAAATCCCTCTCTCTCTTGAATTCGAATCGTTTAAACCCTTGTTCATCAAATCGATTCAAGTGGATTTTAGATCCGTATCCACTCTACAATCTCCAGTAATGCATAGGATGTTTGAGTCTCTAAAAGACTTTGGGCTGAGAAAGTTCCTCTCTCCTCATGAACTCTATCATGAACAGTTGGTTCATGAATTTTTCGAAACCGCTGACTTTTATCAGGATAAAGTTATTGCTGGGGTCGTGATGGGCCAGATGATCTGCATCACCGAACAGTCTTTCGGTATGTTTTTCCAGCTTCCAAAAGTAGATATCGATGAGTTCTCAACCACTCCGCCTGACCTAATGATTACAATGATGAAAGTCTTTTCTGATTCCCCTCTAGTGGACATTCATGGAAAGAAAAACCTCCTGAAGGTTGAATTTACTCTTTTTAGCGATATCATCTCGAAATGTCTTCTCTCCAAAGAGTCTTCTTATAAGTATTGTACGAAAGTCTTTCAGATAATGGTGGCTATCACCAGGGGTATTCCTATCAACTGAACAAGCTTCCTCTTCGGAAATCTTGTCAGAATGGTTGTTGCTCGGAAGACTATCTTTGGTTTTGATGGTCCTCTTAGCTCCCTTCTTTGTTTCCTTCTGAATGAACCCGGTAAGAGTTTTCACCTTCCCTCTAAAATCCTGAGCAACCAGAAGGTTGTTGATTACATTCAAAGGGTGGAGACGCTCAAGTCCAAGAAAAGGAAAAGAGAAGACTCCAACTCCCCTCTAACCGCAATCTTAGAAATCTCTTAGGTTGAAGTCTATCCTTTCCAGAGTAAAGTCTAGGAAGAAGAAGAAGATTATAATGGAAACTATTTTCATTTAAGATGAATATTTTTGAAAAATCTGTTAGCAATGCTTTGATGTTAACTTATTTAGGTTAATTTTTAGAACAAGTTTTTTATGTTTCTTCTGAAAACACTCACATTTGGTTGATTATTAATATGATATTTTTGTATGCTGAATTTGCATGTAAGGATTTATTTTATTTATATGATGAATGCATATTTTGGTATATGTATGCAGGTTTCCAATTTCTTCATCAAAAGGGGGAAATTGTTGGGTCAAATTATTTTGACTAAGTGTTGAAATAATTTAACCATTGAGATTTTGATGATGAGATGACTTATGAGTTTTGATGCAAGTGTATTGAAATTATATTTCATAAGACTTGGCTCTAATGAGGGTCATTAGACCGATTTTGGCATTAGATGCATGGAATTAGACGTACAGTCTAACTCAACGGAGTTAGACGTGTAGTCTAATGAATGCATAGAATTAGACGTATAGTCTAACTCAACAGAGTTAAACGTGTAGTCTAATGAATGCATAGAATTAGACGTACAGTCTAACTCAACAGAGTTAGACGTGTAGTCTAATAAATGCATAGAATTAGACGTACAGTCTAACTCAACGGAGTTAGACGTGTAGTCTAATGAATGTATAGAATTAGACGTGCAGTCTAACTCAACGGAGTTAGACGTGCAGTCTAATAAATGCATCGAATTAGACGTATGGTCTAATAGATATTCGGAATTAGACGTGCAGTCTAACTCAACGGAGTTAGACGTGCAGTCTAATATAGTTGCAATTAGACGCAAGTCTAATGTACACGGAATTAGACATGCAGTCTAACTTAATGGAGTTAGACGTGTAGTCTAATATATTTGCAATTAGACAGATATTCTAATATGTGCGGAATTTGACGTGCAGTCTAACTCAACAGAGTTGGACGTGCAGTCTAATAGATTGTGAAAGTTAGACGTGAGTTTAACTTCTTCAGATTAGTCTGCGGTAGAACCGGAATTAGACGTGCAGTCTAACTCAGTGGAGTTAGACGTGTAGTATAATGGTTATGGGATAATTAGACGTGTAGTCTAATTAAGTGAAAGTTAGACGTGAGTTTAACTCCTTCAGATTAGTCTGAGGTAGAACCGGAATTAGACGTGCAGTCTAACTTAGTGGAGTTAGGCGTGTAGTCTAATAGTTTTTGGATAATTAGACGTGTAGTCTAATTAAGTGAAAGTTAGACGTGTGTCTAACTCATTCAGACAAGTCTGAGGTAGAACCGGAATTAGACGTGCAGTCTAACTCAGTGGAGTTTGACGTGCAATCTAATGGTTATTGGATAATTAGACGTGTAGTCTAATTCTATTAGACTAGGCGGTCTAATAGACTCTATTATTAAAAAGTGATGTTTGATTTCATTAGACTGATTTTCACAGTCCGTCTAACTGAAATACGTCTAATGCACAGCTTAAGCAGTATGCTTGAAGGTAGCATTTATCTACCCACGTGCTATAGCTGTACCCTACTCCTGCTCTACTTTCTAGTGAAGATCAGTACAACAACTATATGCATCCAACCAATGAATGCCACGTAATAGAATGTTCCTCACATTACTTGTTTTGCAGGTACATCCCTGATGGAATATTCGGCGCACTACTAGTGATGTATGACCACGATCCTTGTGCTCAGAACCTGCTGTGTACAATGGAGGCTTTCCAATGGAAGAGTGCCACGTATCATTCTAAAAGATTCGACCGTTAGCTTCTGCTCAGTATTTAACAAATCTCAAGGACAACTGATAATCTGTCTCACGAACTGCCTTAAGAGAACTGTTAACCTTACGAATTTGCCAATTTTGAGAGAATTCAAGCCTTTGAATATTCATATTGTGAAGCTGCTTTCTGATTGTACTGTGTGTGAATCAAGAGAGAGCTAGAATAAAAAAACACCTTTAGCTGAGTGATATTCTTCATCTTGTAATTGAACAGAAAGTGTTCTGTTCAATAGTGAGCTAAGTGTGTGTAAACTGTATTTGATTCGAATCATATTATAGTGAATCCTTCCTGTGGTTGGAAGAAGGGGTGACGTAGGTGAATTTCTCCGAACATCCATAAACAAACTGTTGTGTTCTTTCATTTCTGTCATCTTTTCATGTTTTATCTTGTGCTTTAAACCCAAGTAAACAATTCTGCCTTGAATCTGTTTCAAGTGTTTACAAGTGTTTGCGTAGAATAGAAAGCGAATTAAATCCCTAACAGGATTTTTTTCAAACCGTTTTTCATAAGCCTTCATCCTTAGCCAGACCCCGTCTCTATCGATTAAGCCGATCCTATCAATATATGTTAAACTGCTAAGTCATATCAAGTATATTAATTAGTTTAAATTTAACAAGAAGGTTTTGTAGTCTAGTGGTAAGCACTCATGCTTATCACACATGTGGCCATGGATTGAATCTCACCGGCTACAAATATTATTTAAAGTTTTTTGCTATTTCAGGGAAGTTGAGAAAAATACTGAAATCTCTATGTAGGTGAGATCGGCAAATTCGGTAGACGAGATCGACTTAGTAGTGAATGTCGGTTTGGTAGTTTGACTGGTCAACCGACACTTAATACTCCTGAAGAGGAGATCAGTCAACCGACATTTAATGAAGCATGACCGGTCAATTAAATGCCTTCAGTTTCGGTCATAATTGAGTTACGGTTAATTATAAGCTTCCGTTAATTAAATACCTTCAGCTCCGGTTATTAAATGCCTTCAGGTCTGGTTATTAAATGAACAGCAGGTAACTGTCAGATGTCCAATTATGTTTTGTCTAAATCCAGAAACAACCTCTAGGCTTGTCTAAGTCCAGAAGCAACCTCTAGGCTTGTCTAAATCCATAAACAACCTCCAGGCTTGTCTAAATCTATAGGCAACCTCCAGGCTTGTCTAAATTCAGAAGCAACCTTCAGGCTTGTCTAAGTCTAAAAGCAACCTCTTTTCTTGACCAACCATTTAGAGACATAAATATGTCTGTTGTCATATTTCCATTATAAAAGGAGGAAGCTGGAGAGCTGAAGAACGGCTAGACGCTCCAGGATGTGCTATCAGGTTACGAAGTTATAGAGAGAAAGAAAACTCTTGCGAGATCCTTTCACTCCTGAGAACATACTTTGAAAAATCTACAAAGCTATTGAGTGATAAGAACAAATTGTTAAGTTCTGTGTATTTACATATTTGTAAAAGTATATTACAATACTATGTGAGTGTTGTAAAATGAACATCGAGCAGTAAATAAGACTCGATTGTGTGGTTGAATATTCCTTAATGAATATCCTTCTCATTGTTTGAGAAGAAGGGGTGACGTAAGAGTTTAATCTCCGAACATCCATAAAATTTGTATCTTGTGTTCTTCATCTATTTTCGGTCACCAAACTAACCGAACCGGTCTTTCCCTCATTCTAACTGACTTATCTCCATTCTTACTTCTAACCGATCCGTATGTGTTGCTTCAGGCTAAAACAAACATTTCCGCCATTGAACCCGGTTCAAGAGTTTGTGACAGTTTGTGTAGTGTTAAGACCGATGTTAATTCTTAATTAGATTAGCGCCAACCGTTGTGTGCGTGTTTAAGCGGTCTCCTTTAGTTGGACCCCGGTCCCCTATCGGTGATCCCGATCCTAACAAGTGGTATCAGAGAAACTAGTCTCAATACTCAAGTAACACAAAGCTGGCAAACATGGCTCACAACGAGAAGCCTCTTATGCTGGAAAGTGAGGAATTTGCCGATTGGAAGATTCAGATGTATCTACATCTGATTACCATGGATGATGAAATTATGACAATCCTTAAAGAAGGTCCGATAAAGATCGAGAAAGAGAAAAGTGAATGGACAGCTAAAGATAGGAGAAGAAACAACCTAGACAACCATTGCATGAGACATATCTTCAAATCTTTAGACAGAAACACGTTTGGGAAAGTTAGAGAATGCAAAACGGGAAAAGAAGTGTGGGAAAAGTTGATCCAACTGTTTGAAGGTAGTGAACAAATAAAGGAGAACCAGAAAGAGCAGAAGGCTCTAATGGCTGCTGAAAGCAAGGGCAAATTGGCCGATAGCGTTTCGGACGACTCATTATCTAGGGACAGTGATCATAAAGTTGATACCTGCTTCACGGCTAAGAAAGAATCTGAGGTATTTGATCTCTCCTTTGATGATTTTACCCGAGATGATCTAATTGTTGCACTCAATGACATGGTCATTAAGTACAGAAAACTGTCGGAATCCCTTAATCAAACTATTTCAAAAAGTAAGTCTGATAGTTCAAGTTGTTCATCTCAAATCAAAGAGGCTGATGTTTCAATAAGTGAGATCTCATTTGAGAATGAGAAGCTCAAGGAAGAAATTACAAGCTGCAATGATTTAACTTCAAAGGATGAGATGATTTATGTAAAGTCAACTTCAAGCTGGCTGAAACCTAAAAGAAGGACAATGAGTTTGTATAGCAAGGAAAAACTTGACCGAAAGTCAAGAGATGTTTACCTAAAATCATCCTTTAAAGAATCATTAGCAAGTAGATATACTATACATACACACAACGGGAAATCCATCAAAATAATCAAAGTATGGATTCCCAAGGAACTAATAAGCCACAGACCCAAAAAAAATGGGGACCAGATTTTCTATTGTCTATGAATGTAGGTAAATCAAGACAAAAGTTTGGAAGAGACATCATTGCATCCGGACAGCCGATTGCTGACGGACACATTACATGAAGGGAACAAACATGAAGTGACTAACATCCTCACAAAGCCACTTCTCGAGCCTATGTTTTCTTCCCTTAGAAATATTTTAGGATTGTTAGATTCAATAATTCCTAAACTTATTTAAATTATAAAACCTGCCTGGTTTTGAATATTTATTCTAAATAATCAAAAAGGGAGAAATTACTAAGTATACAAAATTCTTCCTCAAATAAAGTTCTCCTTACACCAAACCGATTTTCCAAAAAACAGCCAAAAAAATATAAGTTCTTTAAACCGGACAACAATTACGAGTTTTGAATATTTATTCTAAATAATCAAAAAGGGAGAAATTGTTAGAACATACAAAACCGTTTGTTAGAAAAATTAAGATAGTTAATTTACTTAAGAAAACTAACTATCCAAAGAACTTAATTAATTTTAACTACATGTGCAGGCACATTCTCAACCACACCGGCCAAACCGAATTCACCGGACAAACCGAATTCCTAAGTTGAGTTATCCCCTCGGCTAAACAGAATCGGTTCAACCACATCCGCAGAAATCCAGATCGGTTTAACTCAGGGCTGACTTAAGTTGCAAACCGACTATGTTCGACTGGCTCAATGTATTGAAGATCTTAAAAGCCAACGGGCAGATTATCAGTTATGGATACTTTGAAGGTGACGTAATAATATAAACAAATATTTCTTGGGAATATGCAGAAGAAAGATCTGAAACAAGGCATGCGGCAAAGCTAATGATTAATGATGTTATCTAAGTCCACAAGCAATCTCCAAGGAACATGCGGCCGCCTAATGCACCGTTGCCATGTGTACATAAGACAAAGCGTGCACACAACCTAATCCGAACCGGCACGGCTTCCTGCGACTAATCAACTTAAGAGAGAGAAATATGACCATTTTCATATTTCCCATATAAAAGGAAGTCAAAAGCATTAAAGACGACACAGATTTTTCATTGCTCTCTTGATCAAAAAAGTTTTAAGCGTGTTCATTTATTGTAAAGTGTATTACATCACTGTGTGAGTGTTGTAAAGTGAATGACGAGCAGTAAATAAGACTCGATCGTATTGTGTTGTGTTGTTGAATATTCCTTAGTGAATATCCTTCTCATTGTTTGAGAAGAAGGGGTGACGTAGAAGAGTTTCCTCCGAACATCCATAAAAATTTGTTTTGTGTTCTTCATTATTTCGGCTACATTATCAACCAAACCGAATCACTAACTATTCCAACCGAACCGAATCATCATTTTACCAATCCAACCGACTTTACCTTAGTCCAACCGATTTATCCATACTACCTTCTTTAATCGAACCGTGTGTGTTGCTTCAGGTTGAAACAAACATTTCCGCCCTTGAACTCAGTTCAACAGTCTGTGACAATTTGTATAGTGTTAAGAACGGTTCTAATCTTTAAACGGATTAGTGCCAATTGGTGTGTGTGTTTGTTACAAACGATCTCCTTTAGCCGGACCCCGGTCCCCTATCGGCGATCCCGATCCTAACAACATTTATAATTTTCCTCAACTTTTTCAACCGACCAAATAAATACAACTTCTTTAAACTGGCTAACAATTACGAGTTTTGAATATTTATTCTAAATAATCAAAAAGGGAGAAATTGTTAAAACATACAAAACCGTTTATAATTTTCCTCAACTTTTTCAACCGGCCAAATAAACACAACTTCTTTAAACCGGACAAAAATTATGAGTTTTGAATATTTATTCTAAATAATCAAAAAGGGAGAAATTGTTAAAGATATAATTGTTAGAATTTATGAAAAGTTTAATGAATAAGATAAAACTAAGTTCAAATAAATATATATGTTAAACTGCTAAGTCATATCAAGTATATTAATTGTTTTAAATATAACAAGAAGTTGTTGTAGTGTAGTGGTAAGCACTCCTGCCTATCACACAGGTGGCCAGGGAATGAATCTCACCGGCTGCAAACTATTTTAAGGAAAGTAAGCAAAATACCGAAATCTCTTTATAGGCGAGATCGGCAAATCCGGTAGTGGATATCGGTTCGGTAGTTTGACTGGTAGTCTGATTTCGCTCCTGGAGAGAAGATCGGTCAACCGACATTTAATGAAGCATGGCCGGTCAATTAATTGCCTTCAATCATTAATGAACTCCGGTATGCCTTAAGTTTCTGTCATAAATGAGCTCCGGTTATTAAATAAGTTTTTGTCTAAATCCAGAAGTAACCTCCAGGCTTGTCTAAGTCCAAAAGTAACCTCTTTTCTTGACTAACCATTTAGAGAGAGAGAGAAATATGACTGTTATTATATTTCCATTATAAAAGAAGGAAGATGGCGAGCTGAAGAACGGCTAGACGCTCTAGGACATGCTATCAAGTTACAAAGTTATAGAGAGAAAGAAAACTCTTGCGCGATCCTTTCACTCCTAAGAACATACTTTGAGAAATCTATAAAGCTATTGTGTGATAAGAACAAACTGTTAAGTTCTGTGTATTTACATATTTGTAAAAGTGTATTACAATACTGTGTGAGTGTTGTAAAGTGAACATCGAGTAGTAAATAAGACTCGATTGTGTGTTGTATTGTGTGGTTGAATATTCCTTAGTGAATATCCTTCTCATTGTTTAAGAAGAAGGGGTGAAGTAGGAGTTTCATCAACAAATATCCATAAAATATGTGTCTTGTGTTCTTCATCTATTTTCAGTCACCAAACTAACCGAACTGGTCTTTCCCTCATTTTAACCGACTTCTCTCCATTCTTACTTCCAACTGATTCGTGTGTTGCTTCAGGCTAAAACAAATATTTCCGCCCTTGAACTCGGTTTAAGAGTTTGTGACAATCTATGTAGTGTTAAGACCAGTGTTAATTCTTAATCGGGTTAGTGCCAACCGTTGTGTGTATGTTTAAGCGGTCTCCTTTATCTGGACCCCGGTCCCCTATCGGCGATCCCGATCCTAACACATAATTCCACCTAAAAGGTGCATCGGTTACGTATATCATTGTTAAGTAGATGCCCATAATCTCTCATCGAGAATTATCAAATCCACGAACGCACAGGTCTGAGGGAAGGACTTTATCAATAGAAATGCCGAGTTTTTGGAGAGTCTTTCAGGGACATATGTTCAATGCTAAACCATTGTCGATCAGACTCATAAGAATGACTTTTTCAGCCATCTTTACAGAAATGTAGAGATCCTTAACATGGGGTTCATCGAGAGCAGGTAGGTCTTTGTCCTCGAAACCTATCATGTTGATCTAAGGGGTTGTTGAGATGATAACAACCAATTCTGTAGGAGTCGCGTTGGCTGGTATATTAGCCTGACTTAGGTCATTCAGAACAACCTGCCTGTGTTGGATAGAATACATTAGGATTTCCAAGATGGAAATGTTGGCATTAGTCTTCTTGAGCTGAGCAAGAAGACTATCATCGGGGTTTAAAGCTCTAGGCTCGTTTTCCCTTGTCGGATCATTAGATGGACTTGGAAGATTAGCTGTAGGGGTTGTTTTCATGAAACTAGGATGGAAGTCGGCTTCTCTCTGGGTTGCTGAGACTTCTCATTGTACTATTTTGGGAGCGCTTGAAGCGGGGTTGTCAATAATCCACAAATTCTGAGGTATTTCCGGCGGAGGTGTAGCTCGTCGATCCTCCTTTTTGGGCCATTGGTTGACCATATTAACCTCTAGAGGGTTAACAAGTTCATTGGCAGAAATCAGGTTGACTCGATGATTAGGCAATGGATTGCTCGCGATTTCGGGCTTAGGAATGATTTTCTGATCAATCAGGTCTTGACACTAATGTTTAAGAGCACTACAATTATCAGTAGCGTGACCATTCATCGGATGATATGCACACCTTGCCCCTTCAAACCTTCCAAGGGACTCTACCTCTTCTCGAGGAGCTAAGAGTTTGATGAGATTCCTTTGCTGAAGGAAGGTAAAAGCTTGACTTAGGGTCATGCCTAGATCATCAAAACTTCTGGGAGGTCTTGGGACCCTTGGAATTGGCAGCTTAGGCATCATTGGGATATTTGTTTTGGCCAATACCGGTTTGCTTGGACCGGGCTTAGGAGGAATAGGCCCTTCCAGGAAGTTGTGACCTGGTGAACTTCAGTTTTGTCCTTCCTCTAAGGTTGATGAGGAGCAACATAGGCCTTCATGGTTTTACCCTCTTTCCTTTCCTTGTCAAAGATTTCGTCGATGTTACTTCCTGTTTTGAGGAGCTTCTTCATGTTTTGGAAAGTCTTGACGGCGAATCCAACAGAATATCGACCGATAATCTAGAATCATGTCGATTTGTCTTTTTTCGCTAGGCATGGAATCAATCTCTTCAGCAACCGCTTTCCACCTTTCGATAAAGACTGCGAATTTCTCGTTTTCGCCTTTCTTGACATTCTTGAGCTTCTTCTCTGGCCATTCTAAGATGAGATGCATGCTGAAATGTTCTATGAAGGCTAACGCGAGTTCTTCAATAGTCTGAAGATAAACTATATTCTTTTGGTAATACCAACGCAGGGTCGCACCATCTAAATATTGGGAAAATAGATGGAGGACTGTTGGTTCACCAAGATATAAAGGTGTCATGACCAGGGTATATATTTTGAAGAAAGAAGCAGGGTCAGTCTTGCCTACATACTTTGATAGAGAAGGTAGCTTTATCCCAAAAGAGATTATTGCTTGTTCGGCAGTTTTCATGGCATTTTTCCAATCATGGTGTTCATCCAAACTGCCTTTGGTCAATTGATTGAGCTGCTCTTGGAATTTGGCCTGGTTAGCATTCAATTGAGCCATTTGGATCTCGTATTCCATAGGAGGGATGATCGAAGGGTTTGCCCCTTCTTGGGAGTTAGGGTTGTCAACAACTTCTGGCTGAGTCCTTGCTGATCTGTAATCATCTTCAGGAGGCTCTTCATAGAGAGAGGCTTCTTCCACGCGACGATTCTGAGGATTGATCCTGATCGGAGTGGCAATAGGTGTAGCAAGTGACGGCTGTCGTGACGAGGATGGATACTCTAGGACTGGGATGGCAGGCTTAGTCATCAAGCTCGTTAATATCTCCAACTGATTAGTGACTTGCTGAAGAGTAGCTTTTATCTCAGCAAACTTAGTTGGGGATACTATGTCCTTAACGCTCTTTGGAGTTCCTTCGGCCATGACTTGGCGCACAAAACGTCCAGTTCTTGGATCTCTTTTTCGTGGGGTCGTACTTGTACGAAAGTGACTGGCGCATTGTTAAGAAGATAGAGATAGATGAATTTTTGCAGATGTAGTACAATACAAATGCAAAATGCGAGACATGAATTCAAGAAAGCAAGGATTTCATTCATGATCAAATAGACAAACTTAGAGCTGTATATAAACATACTCGCAACGTTTGTTACATAGAGACTCTCTTATTTATATTTTACAAAAGAGTGTAAATGGGAAAAAGTCCTAGATGAAAGCGAAAACTTCCTAAGTTCAGACATAGTCTGGTTCGATATGAGCATTCTCCTCTACTTCAGCTTGTTGAGCTCTCTCATATTGGTTGGTGATAAGATCCTGGTATTTCTTTCGTCTTGTCATGACATTGAGCTGGAAGGCATCGTGCCACTGACCGAGGTACTTTGCGTGGAGTATTCAGGTTATAGGTTTGTCTGTTGCAACAATAGATTCGACATGGCTGTAGCCAAACTATTTGAATAATTCATGGGTATAGTAGTAGGTGATCCATTCTAAACCCAGGAGTAGGACAAGCGCCCTGTCGTTCATCATGAATGTCATCTTCTTGATGGGGTACTAGGGAAGGATGTCCTAGGTTTCATTATCATCTAGTATCGGGATTTCATGGAGAGCTTCCATCATCCTTTGGTATTGAACAAAGGGGGATAGAGTGTTTCCAGATATGACTGGCGGTAGACGCTTGAGCTTGTCAAGCATCCATATGTATATGATCAAGGGAGATCCCCTATACTCATGGTGGGAGATCGATATGAGCTATTTAGACCCATGAGTGTTTCTGCTAGTATAATTCCAGAAGGATCTTTGTTGCATTTTCGCAACTGATGTGCCACCTCGATGATCCTTAAGGAAGAATTGTCGTTCTCTGGCCTAATGAAGTAGTGAACAAGCAAGATAAACATCGTGATTATGGATGATCCTGCTTTTATCTGGACTTCTCCGTCCTTGATCTCTAGTTCGGCCCAAGTTGGATAGTTGATGCTCCTGCCGGAGATGATGGCATTAGAGGTTTCTTCAGAGTAGTGGTACTCCTTTTGTAGAAGTCTTCCGCTAGACATCGAGTCTAGGATTGGCTTTAGGTGTATAACATTCTTGTTATCTATCATGAGAATAGCACGGAATTCTTCTATGGTGGGGCACATGATCCTACTATTGAGGACGTAGGCTCTTATATCAGGATTCCACCTTTGTTGCATTTCCATCATAGAGTTAGGATTGACTTCGTATTTCAGAAACTTTAGGATGGAGTTGAGACCGTAGTCTTCGAAGTAACATCGGTTTTCACAAAAGTGCTTCGCCTAAGGGATTAACTCAGCATCCGTCAACATAAACATCGTGGATGACTGTGCTAGTAGGAGAGAGAAGGTATTGCAAATGTAACAACAAAAACAAATGCGTATACAAATAACATGACCTATAGATAAACATCCCGTAAGGTTTTATACATATTTTCTTTCAAAAGAAAGAACTTACGATGTTACATTTCAAAATTTCGGAGTTCTTTAGGGTTTGTCTAGTTGACTATACTAGGTTTCTAAGTTTTTGGCCGCCTTGTACAAAAATGTTGAAACTTAGGGCTCCTCTTCAGGGGGAGCGAGTTCGACTACAACAAGAGCCTTCACTTTCTTCTTCTGCTTGTTGGAGGTGGAATTCGCCCATGATCTAGTCGATGTAGTCCTTGTGATCCCAATGGATTCCCATCTTGACGCAATTATTCTAGAGATCCAGATAGTCGGAAAAGTCATTGTGTTGGATTGGCCTATCTATGGCTACCACACAGTCATGGCAAGGGGGCATGCAGTCGCGCCCGAACTGTTTGAACAATTCACTAGTGTAGTACGCAATAATCCACTCGAGGCCCATGAGTATGATGATGGGTTGGTCGTTCATCAGATGGACCATCTTCTTAATACCATACCATGGAAGAAGCTCTCGAATGGGATCGTCATCGTGGACATGGAGCTCTAGGTTGATATGCCTGAAGCGTCGGTTCTAGAGGGCAGTACACATCACGTTTCTAGGAAGTGGAGGAAGAATGTGCTCCATCTTCTCTAGGAACCAGATGTAGAGGATGATAGGAGCTCCTCTTTGATTGAGAGAGTAGGAATAGTATGACTCGTTAAGACCCATCAGTTTCTCTGCCAGAATGATCCCAATAGGATCCTTATTTCCACCTCTAAGATTATAGACCACCTCCAAGATCCTCGCGGATGGAGGGCGATTGCTCGAGGGAGTGAGAAGGAAGTGAGCTACCATAATGGACATGGTGAGTAGAGAAGCGCCGAAGTTTAGTGGAGGGATTTCTCCATTTTAGGTCGCCACTTTGACCCAGCGAGGAAAGTCCAAGTGAGTTATGGCGAGGATTTTGTTTGCCATGGTTTTCGTGTAGCCAAGCTCATCTTGGAGGATTTGTTTGAGAGACATGGACTCGGAAGTGGGTTTGAGCCTTAAGATGTTCTTGCTTCTGATCATCATGATGTCCATGAACTCTTCAATGATTGGGAAAATTTGGCGATCCCCTAGTATAAAGGCGCGGTGCACCGGATCCCATCTGCGCTGCATATCCATCATGAAGCCATGGTGGAGGCGGTGATTAGTGTAGTTGAGAGCGGTGTTGACCTTAACGGAGTCATAGTACCAAAGTGTCTCGTTGAAGTGGTGAGTCCACATGGAGAGGTCCTCATTGTCTAACAAGGCCATTCTGCGAGCATAATCAACTTTGACAAACATGTCGAGTGATTTTGATGAAAGAAAATGTGCTTAGAGATGTTTAATATATCTAATATAAATGTATGCATGTATAATAAATAAGCACGTACTGAGTTGACTTGTCGAGGCCTTGCTGTTTGGGCACGTCCAAATAACGGTTGGATAAAGTAATCAGGTTTTTGTGTGCTATGGTTTCTGTCGAGGTTTGGGTGGGAATATCTCCCCACCATCGCTAAGATCGCATCCTGGAGGATGTATCAAATCCGACAGGAGGGATCCACTTTGGGTTCCTAGTTTTTCCTTATGCAATATCTCTCGGTCACAGACCGATATGATTGGTCTTCACGCAATTGTAGGAGTACAAAATTCTGATCTGGTACTCTTTCACGTAAGTCAGGGTTATGTACCCATCTGTGGCAAGTATTAAGGTAAAACCTAAGTACTTGTTGGGGTGATGGACCCCATGAGATGGACTATTGTGAAAGTAGAATGTTATAAATATCAATTTATAAACAACCATAACTTTGTCTATTTTATTCAGTTTAAAATAACAAGTTATCCCAACAGAGTCGCCAAGAAAGCCAATATGGAAGGACTACCGCTAGGCAGCTCGAGGTTCGATGATTTCAACCTTGGTTTGCGTGCCAAACATCTTTTAAAATGAAACATTTAGTTTTTAAAAGATTTTGAAAATACCTGGAGCAGTAAGTAATTAATTATGTAAAATAATTAATCCTTTGTTCAAACATTAATAATCTAGGAGGCTAAATAATAATTTAACCTGGCCCGATTAAAATCAATTAAACATAATCAATTTAAAGATTATTTATTTGAAAATTAAAGTCGCCAATAGATTTTATGAAAAATAATAAAATGATATGTGTACAAACGTATTTATACCAGAGTTTCTGAAAAGGTGGTTCATTGTTTGTTTACGCTCGGGAAAGGCTTTCGTGCTATGTCATTTATGCCCACCTAATGACGGTTTTCAAAATCCTTCTAAAATAGACAAAGTCTGGCTTCTATAAATCTAATTATAACATTTCTTATCTTTAATTAGTAGTCCAGGGGTCCTAAATAAGGATAGACTTTAAATAATTGTACAAAATTATTTAAAGAAGGTGTGTACCTATTGCGTTGATGTTCAGATTTAACAAAACCTAAAAATATTAGAAAAAAATGTTAGAGAGTATAACCAAACAAGGCCTTAGCAAAAATATTTTTGCTTTGGGAAACATCCCGGAAATTTTGAGAATTACGTTATGACCTAGGGAATACCATTTTGATAAAATGGGGTTTGGTTCCAAAATAGTTTTGGATTTTTTGAAAGTTGGAACCAAACTGGCCTAAGGATTAAATCCTAGGTTCGAGTCTGATCTTATCAATCCGGGCTTAGTAGGGTTTGAGAGGTTCAATCTTGAGTGAGGGTTTGGACTTAGGTATAGGGCTGGGGTTAAGCGTAATGGTCTTAGGTTAAGTGGGGGTTTGATCCTAAAAAAGGGCTATGGCTTGGCCTAGGCTAAGATGAGGCTAGGCTGAATTGATGGTCCTAGGTTAGATGTCAAGGTCAATCCTAGGTCAAGTGGCAAGGTCAGCTCTAGTTTAATTTGGTCTAGGTTAGTTTTGTCGGTCCAAAGCCAATTTTGTCTGTCTTAGGCTCACAGTCCTGAGAAGATTTCCTCGGTCCTAGGTCAATTTCCTCGATCCTAAGGCAAAATTTCAGGACCTAGTGTTCTTGTTTTGGTCCGAAATTTCAGAAGGCCATAACTTTTGATTGGGATGTCCAAATCAAAATCCGTAAGTTGTAGTAGGTTCATATAACTATGAAGAACTATAGCCCTAACATAAATCATGATTTAGAAGACCTTAAGAGGATCAATTTCAAAAAACACTATTTTAGGTCAAATTTTGAGATCTTTTAAATTAGGTCATTTTAATGCATGATTTTTGTTCCATTAGATTTGAAATGATGAATATAGTTAATCCATACCAAAACAAAAACATCATTACTTCATTAAAATTGTTTTTGAAGATTAAATCAAAATCTAACTTTTTTAAAAAACCAAATTTGATCAAACATGATCAAAAGGGTGAAACAGTTACTTGGAATTCATCCCTACATGTTAAAAATCTTGTATATCTACTAATTGAATAAACAAATTCAATTTAGAAGCAAGAACATGAAATTTCAAAAATTCAGTTTTTTAACCTTTTTTTCCAAAATTTCAATTTGATCAAACGTGATCAAAACATGATTATAGTTACTTAGAAATCATCCAATCATGTATATAAATTGTTAGATAAATTAGATAGTTAATTAATAAGTAATTAACTATCTAAAGAACTTAATCAAATTCAACCTTTTGTGTAGGAAAAACAAGGAGCGGTCATATTCTTAATTGGTCAGTCAAACCATTGACCGATCTCCTTAGAAGACCGGCTCGGCTCAACTCAATCTCTTACTTTGATCGGTCGGGTTGATGATGTCCGGTTGGTTCAATCTCCTAAAAATCCTAAGCCAACGTATATTTCCAACGGGCAGATTATTCAAAGACAAAATCAAAGATATGGAAATATTGGCAGTTGACATTTTAGTGCAAATAGATTTTTCTTTGAGAATGTGCAAAAAGAAGATCTCAAAGGTTCAGTTTGTGTCATTGCCATTTTGATACAAGTCTGTTGATCAGACTGCAGGCAGTAGAAGACTGTCAAGTGTGCAGTTACCCATTTTGGTATAAGTCCAAAAGCAACTTCCTAGGAGTAGGTAACTGTCAAAACCGCAAGAATGATAAAGTCAAGTAAAGACAAATTAGGTCGGATGTCTCATGTCTTGGGAAGCTTCAACCGCATTTAATGCAATGCTGCTTCTTTTGACCAACAAATCAGAGAGAGAAATATGACCGTTGTCATATTTCCACTATAAAAGGAGAAGCTGAAGAAAGCAGTAAGGCAGTTCTTTCACGGTTTTTCAGATCAAGTCATAGAGTTATCAAGTGAGAAACCAATTGATTCAAAAACATTAAGTGTTCTTTGTATTGTTTAGTGTATTACAATTCTTATTATGTGTAAAGAGTTGTAAGTCAAATATCAAGCAGTAAATAAGCCTTGATCATTTGACAGATTGTATTGTGTTTGAATATTCCTAGTTAATATCCTTCTCGTTGTTAGAGAAGAAGGGGTGACATAGGAGCTTTATCTCCGAGCATTCATAAAACCTTGTGTTGTGTTCTTTCCTTATTTCCGGTCATTTTACTATCTGAACCGATTTTTTCTTATTCCAAACCGATCCTTCTCCATTATTATTTCTATCTGAATTGTGTGTGTTGCTTCATGCTGAAACAAGCTACTTCTTCACTTGAACCCGGTTCAAGAGTTTGTGACAGTCTGTGCAGTGTTGAGACTAGTAGTAATCTCTAACCGGATTAGTGTCAACCATTGTGAGTGTGTAAGCATTCTTCTTTAGCCGGACTCCAGTCCCCTATCGGCGATCCCGATCTTATCACAAATATGTAATACAACTAATTGAACCAACAAAATCAGATTAAAAGTAAGACCACAGAATTTTAAAATTCAAATTTTTAAGATTTTTTTCTTAATTTTCAGTTTGATCAAACATGATCAAAACTTGATTACAGTTGTATAGAAATCATTCAAACATGTATACAAACATGTATAACAACTATCTGGACCAACATATCCAGATTTAAACCAAGAACACAATATTTCAAAAAATCCAATTTTCAAACTAATTTTTGCAAAATTCTATTCTAGGTTGATTTGATCAGTTTTCTTTCAACAAAAAGCTTACACATGATATATATAATGATTCTCTACTAAGAAATCACACAATCAAGCATAAGAACAAGACCAAAGTGATCAAATAATTTTTTTTGAAGAAATTCAAATTTTTGAATTACAAATCGAAAATCAAGGCTTCTGGAATCATACCAACAGCTGGAAAACATTCCTGGGCAGTATTGGAAGTGATCTAGAAGCCTAGATCGAATTTTGGCTCACCGGAGAAAGTTTTGCATAAAACTGTTCTTGGCCGGAAATTGCAGGTCTTCGATTGAGGCGATTTGATGTGTAATTTGCAGTTATTGTATTTTGGATTTGTAGTAAAGGGGTAGGAGACTATTAATAGTGATCGAAGGGCGACTATAGAATGCCAATTTGAGTCGTCTTTGATCGCTGACATTCTTATCCTTAATTCGTGGCAGTCTTATCCTAGGGAAGATAAGGGGGAAACGTAGGCGCTGACGAGGGGATCACGTGGGCGAAAAAATCAACGAATTTGATTGCTTGTGGACGAAGCTAGAGCTTTTGGAAGAAACGCGCCGGTTAGGTCGCGATTCCAGCGACCCCTGCGTCGTTTTGAGTAATAGAACACCGAGTTTTGTCTGGTTCTGTTAGCAGTCAGCCTGGTTGACTAACGGGGTTAGTCTGTCCTGTTAGTTGATCTAATGCAGGCGCGCGCGCGTGGTTCTACTACATCTGGATTTCTAGCGCGCTTTGGGCTGTCGGATTGGATCTGGGCGCTCATCTGATGGTCCTAGATCCTGCTGCAAAATTTAAACATAAAAACAGTCACACATTATTATGCAATTTTAAATTTTATTTAAAAGGTTAATGAAAATCGAATTTAATTCCTTTCAAATCCATTTTTTTACCAAAAATTTCACAAAATATATTTCTAGATTCATAATAAAAATTATGATCATGTTTTATTTTTTTTTTGAAATTTTGGGAATTTTGGGGTATTTTATTTAATTGATTTAAGTCATTAATTAAACATAAATCATAATTAAATATTTTTAACCCCTTCCTTGGTCTAATTTGGGTAAAATATATAAAAATATTTTATCCTCAAATTATTTTTGAAATTTTAGAAAGTTTCCTTAATTAAGGTTTAATTATCACAATAATTAATCCTTAATTAGGTTTTAATTCATTCTTTTAAATTATTTTGAATATAAAAATCCAAAATAATATTTTAATATTATTAAACATAATAATATTATTTTGCAAATAGGGTAAGTCAAATTTTCACACCAGGTAACCACTACCTGGCAAGAGCACTCGCCTCAAATGTGGAGCCCAAGTAAGTCTCTACGTCCCAAGGTATGTACAACTACTCATACCAAGGGCACGCCTCCAAAGGCACCTAAACCCCTAAGAGTCTTTGACGACCTAAGAATGCATATGATCCAGGTGATGAAGAATCTCTAGGAAAAGAATATCATTAAACCTCTCTCCCCCAAAACAAACAAAATTCTTAAGAAAGTAAGAGAATGCCTAGTGCGACTACTACCAAGCAAAGAGCCATGCTATTGACAGTTGTAGTGTCCTCAAACATATGTTCTAGGACTCGATCAATCAAAACATGATCGCCAAGCTGGAAATAACAAAGAATCCGCTACTCGATCACAAAGTCAACATGCTTACCACTAATGAAGCATCCATTGACTCCAATGTGTTATTGGGCATGATCCATAACACCGAATTAGAGATCAACATGATCAATCTTTAACCCAAAGAGAAGTTTAAAGCCTCTCCAGTGAGACTTCTAAATGGTGGAAATAAAAAATGATTGCCAACGTTTTATGCCCCGATAGACGTTACGTCAATACATGATGGAACGTATTTCCAACCTAGTTTCATGAAAACCACACCGGCCAATGTGCCATCCACCTCCTAGTTTCCTGTAAGAACTAGAAGGGAAGATGAACCTAGAGCTCTTAACCCAAGAGACAGTTTCCTCAATCAACTGAAAAGGACGAATGCTAACATATCTATCGGGGAAATCCTGATGTACTCTATCAAGCACAAGAGAACAACCCTTAATGAGTTATGCAAGGCCAATGTCCCTGCCACCACCATTTAGAAGAACTAGTAGGGATCATATTCGCTAGTTTACAACACAACATCAATGACTTCGAAGACAAGTATTTTCCATTAGCCGAAACAAATCATGACAAAGCCCTCTACATTTTTGTGAAAATGGAGGGAAATAATGTTCTGATGGTATTAATATACAATAGATCCACTCTCAACATATGTCATTGGAGAATTCTTAAGAAGATAAACGTATCCTGAGACAAGATCATACTATCAAACCTGTGTGTTGGATGTTTCGAAAACTCTCGCTAGGAAATAATGGACTGCTTCAAGTGCACCATCCGAGTGACCGGTATCCCCTTCTAGGTTGAATTTTTTGTCATCAACATGCAGCCTTTCTATAACTTGATCTTAGGAAAACCATGGCTTCATCAAGCCAAAACTTTAGACTCTAATCTACACTAAAAGCTTAGGTTTATTGCCAACGACCAAGTCATCAGAATCAATGGCACAATTGACACTGCAACAGTCATAAGGTCTACCCACATTGACACCCTTGAGGTTGAACTAAGCGGGTTTGAGATATGTCTAATCCTCTCAGGAAGAAAATAAAGGACTATTGGCACAACGCCCTCCAAAACATGGCTTGGATTCTCAAGAAAGATGCTCCAGCTCAAGAATTTAGCTATCTCGGTTATCAAGAAACAGACTCCCTTTCATCCATCGATATTGTGATCGATGGAAAGTAGAACTTTTTCCCCTCTCATGTGTATAGAGAAGTTAAATTCTGAACATTGTAAGAAACCTAAGAATAATGATCTTGTTGGATCATCTTCTTTTACATGTAATAAATCTCTCAATGTAATGCAAGAAGTAGACTTCAAATCTATGAGTAAAAATAATATTTCCTTTTACTCTGACTTAAACTTTGAAACCAAACACTTCCTAGAAACTAAGGATGAGATTGTCTCCGTAGCAGAAAAGACAATCGAAATCAATCTAAACACGACTTACTATCCTCAAATCGTACTGATCGACCAAAGTTTAAACCCCCAAGAATGTTTGGAAATTGTTGAGCTACTAAAACCCAACAAAGACGTCTTCTCCTAGTCATACAAGGACATGCCAGACATTGATCCAAAGATCACACGACATCATATTTCTCTATATCCTTACGGTAAGTCAGTAAAGAAAAAGCTCATATGGATGAAAGAGGAAATCATGAATAAAATCCGAGAAGAAGTCCAAAAGCAAGTCGAAGCTGGATTTCTCGAGGTAGTGGACTATCCTACATGGAAAGTTAACCATCCCCGTCCTAAAGAAAGACAATAAACTAATGTGTGTGTGTAGATTATCGGGATCTGAACAAGGCCAACCCTAAAGATCACTTCCCAATGGAGCTAAGGAATGACGGGCGTTGCGCTAGTATTCCACAAACTACGCTTGGATCGCCAACAGGTTTTACCGTCAA
Organism: Impatiens glandulifera; assembly: GCF_907164915.1. Classification (NCBI taxonomy): domain Eukaryota; kingdom Viridiplantae; phylum Streptophyta; class Magnoliopsida; order Ericales; family Balsaminaceae; genus Impatiens; species Impatiens glandulifera. Next base: position 49,196,166 of record NC_061862.1, on the reverse strand, counting down.
TCTTTTGATGGTCAAAACATGTTCTGCATAGATAATCCTGAATTCAAGAGGATCATGGAGGAAGTACATGTAAGGACATGTGGCCCACAAATGAATGAAATGACCTTAGCTAAGAAAATACTTCATATAGGATATTATTGGAAAACCCTCGAACAAGAATGTGTGAGTTATGTAAGGAGTTGTCATCAATACCAAATTTATGCTAACCTAAAGCATGAATTGACATCTCTTCTATACAACATAACATCCACTTGACTATTTTCTACATGGGGCATCAACGTAATCGGGAAAATTTATCCCCGCGCGTCAAATGGACACAAATTCATATTCGTCGCTATACACTACTTCCCAAATGGGTTGAAGTAGTCTCGTACAAAGTCTTGAAATCATCTCAAGTGGCAAAGTTCATCCGAACTAGCATTATCGTTAGATATAGAGTTTCTCACACTATGATTTCAGACAATGGTCGACACTTCCAAGGAAAAGTGTTGCAATTGCTCGACGAATTTAAGATCGGACATCACAAATCATCGCCCTATAGTCCCCAAACAAATGGTGCGGTCGAAGCGACAAACAAAAACTTGATTATGATCAGCACGTATAAGGACTAACACGAGAAGCTTCCATATACCTTATGGTAATATTGTACAACCGCTCAATCTTTGACGAACGAAACTCCCTACTCTTTGATTTATGACATGGACGACGTACAACCCAACAAAATCAATATTCCAACTCTAAGAATACTCTTAGAAATTCATGTCAAAGAAGAAGACTAGCTTAAATATCGATATAACCAACTAACGTTAATGAAGGATATAAGGTTAAACGCTTTGTGTAAAACCCAAGCCTACCAAAAACGCATGTCAAACACCTTCAATAAGAAGGTAAAACCTAGTAACCTCAAAGAAGGTGATCTAGTCCTCAAACGTACCCGAGAACTCCTAGACCCCAATGGGAAGGATTCTTCCTACTTAAGAAAATCCTCTTTGGAGGAGCTGCCCATCTATCTAATGTAGAAGAAGAGTTCATTGCGCCAAGCAATCTCGATGTGTTAAAAAGATATTTTGTAATAGCAAGCATGCGTAGAACAGTTTAAAGCTCGATCTTAAAAGAAGTTTATTTCAATAGAATCCAATCCCAAGTTTTGTATAACTTACAATTTGAACAAAGGACTCGTGTACGAACTACATAGACCTGATTCTTCTCAGTACAAAAAAAATAAAATAAAGGAGAGAAGATACGTAGGTAAACTGCATGTTTGCGGATCCGGTCTCATTTACATAAATAAAACCCCCAGTCCCTTACTCAAAAGAAGGAAAATCTTTTGAGAAAGGAAGAAAACCTTGATTCCATCCTAGAGTTGATGTTTTGGATTTTAAGAAACAAGTAGAGGCAAAGCCTAGAGCATCGCTTCTTTTCGAGTGATATTCTTTGAAATAAAACCGAGGATTTCACAATAAACCCGATTCAAGAGATAACGGTCAAAAGATTTTTTTCCGTTTGTAGACAATTATCTTGAGAGCAACCCTCCATTAAAGGTTTTAGAGAAAAAAACCTGAATAAACCCCATAAAAACGAGGTCTATAGCCCAAATTGAGAAATGACACCTCATTGTTACTTTTGTTAAAGAATGAGATGTTTGAAACTCATTCTTTGGGAAGAAAAAAATCAAAAAAATGAAAATGTCAAAAAGAGAACCGCAAAAACTCCAAAAATCTCTAAAAAAATTGAAACATGTTCCTTTGTTGGTTGAGGTATTGAAATCACCATTCATGCTCACTCAAACTCTAGTCTTGATTTCTACGTCAAGTGCATGTACTGATTCTACCAAATACACCCCGGGAACAAAAAACGAAAACGGCTTAAGTGGTTGAGGTATTAAAATTACTATTTGTTGCCTACCCAAGATCTAAATCTTGATTTCATATGGCAAAGACAAGGATGTACCAATTCTACCATATATACCCGCGAGTCAATAAAAGGAAAACAAAATAGAAAATGGCATATAAAAACCCAAAGTAGAAAGTCGAAAGCCTCTCCCAAATGTTTTTGTGATGAGTCAAACTTTCAAGAAATGTGATTCAGGGCTGAGCAACCAAAAATAAGTTGCACTCTTTTATTAAAAGGTCAAGGTATTGACCGCCTTCCTCGAGGGTTATGACCATGGATAATCGTTTGTACACGAGATTGAATTTATAGCTGATATCTTGAAAGTTGGGGAAAAATAAATCATCACAAAGGATAGAAAATATATTTAAAGCCTAGCCCCGAATACGTTTCGAATCCGAAAATGTTATGATTCATTTCAAAGGATCAAGGTTCATTCCAATCTCAGAAAAGAAAAGAGATGAACAAAGATATGAACTTGAGAAACAAAAAATGTTTCTTTATCCAATATCATGAGTCATTTGTCCATAAATAAAGCTCGAAATCATCGAATGAAGGATTTCAACTAGCTGTGAAGGACACTTAGAAAAAAAGGGAAACAAGGATTTTGTTAAAATATTCTCTTAAAAGGCATTGGGCCGCGACTGATACTAAAAAAGCAAAAATAAGCAACATCGAGTCTTCAAAACCCTATCTGTTGATAGGTGTGACAGATCGTTTTTATACGATTCCGCTAAAAACCCTAATTGTAGTTATGTGTCCAAAACCACATCTATTGATAGGTGCGATAAATCATTTATAAACGATTCTGCTAAAAACCCTAATTGTAGTTAGATCTCTAAACCCTATTTGTTGATAGGTACATGAGATTATTCGTACGCACTCCTGGTTAAACCCTAATTGTAGTTAGGTATCCAAAACCCTATATGTTGATAGATGCGATAGATCATTTTTATACAATTTCGCTAAAAACTCTATTTGTAGTTAGGTATCCAAAACCATATTTGTTGATAGATGCGATAGATCATTTTTATATGATTCCGGTAAAAACCCTAATTATAGTTAGGTCTCCAAAACCATATTTGTTGATATGTGCGATATATCATTTTTATACGATTCCGCTAAAACCTAATTGTAGTTAGGCATCTAAACTCTATCTGTTGATAGGTATGAGAGATTGTTTGTACACAATTCCGTTGTAAACCTTGTTTGTTAGCAAGCATATAAATCATTTGTAAGATGATCCGTTAACAATCTTGTCTACTGACAAGAACTTGAAGTCATACATACATGATCCAATTTTAAACCCTATTTTTCAATAGGTCGAGACATCATTTGTCTATGATTCCGTTAGAAACCCTATCTGTTGATAGGTGCGAGACATCATTCATACACGATCTTGTCTGTAAACCCCATCTATGATAGGTCGAGACATCATTTGTATACGGTTCCATCAGAAACTCTATCTGTTGATTAATGAATTAATCGTTCGTACACGATTCTGTTTGTAAATCTTATTTGTCAATAGGTCGAGACATCGTTTGTATACGACTCCGTGACTAAATTTTATATGTCAATAGGTCTAAACGTCATTCGTATACAACTCCGTAACTAAATTCTATTTGTCAATAGGTCGAGACGTCGTCCATACACGACTCTGTAACTAAATATTCTTTGTCAATAGGTCGAGACATCGTTCGTACATGACTTCATAACTAAATCCTATTTGTTAATAGGTCGAAACCTTGTTCATACACAACTCCATGACTAAACCCTATCTGTTGATATTGATAGGTGCGTTAATCGTTCGTACACGATTCTGCCAGTAAACCCTATTTGTCAATAGGTCGAGACATCATTTTTATACGATTCCGCAAAAACCTATCTCTTGATAGATATCACTTCTCCCAAGATCACTATATCCAAATATCTCGAAACAAAAACCCTATCACTCAATAGGTGTTCAACCTTATCAGTAAATAAAATGTATTTTATTATAAATAAATATTAAAATTAATAATATATATAAATAATTTTAATATTATATAATATATTATAAATATTGTTAATAATAAAACAATAAAATTTTTATTAATTTTATAAAATTAATAATTTTATAATTTTATAATTATTTTTAATAATATATGCATTTTAAATAAAATTATTATCATTATTTAAAAATATTAATTTTTTATTATATCATTAGTAATTTTTTTAATTATATGTATTTTATAATTAATTATATATATAATTTAAATATATTAATATTTTTATTAAAATTCATATATATTATTTAATATTAATTTTATTTTCTTTATAAACTATTTACATGTTATTATAAATATATAAATTAATATACCTTTTTTATAAAAATTATAATAATTAAATCAATATATATTTTTTATGTCAAATATTTAATTTTTTCTATAATTTAATATTTATTTATATAATTTAAATTTAGTTAATTAAGTATTAAAAATTTGTTTTAATTATTTATATTTCTAAAAAAATTGAAATTAAATAAATCAATTAAATAAAAAAATCCGAAAATTTATTAAATTTAAAATAAACTAAATTAAAACTTAACGGAATATTAATAAAACTAAATTTATAAATACTTACTAAAATATTATTAGATTTTATAAAGTTAAAAACAATAAAAAATAAGTATGTTAAATATAAAAAACTTAAATTTAAACGTAATAAAAATATATCTAAATAATATTATAAAAGTTTTAAAATTATTTTTTAAGTTTATATAGTTATTATGATTTTTTATTCAATTAGATTTAAAATTAAATTAAATTAGAATATAAACATATAATTTAAACAAAATAAGGAAAATAAATTTATTATATTAATTTATTAAAATTTAAATAATTAAATTGTTATATCTTTATCGATAATAAATTAATAATATATTAAATATATATATAAATAAATCATATATAATTTAAATACATATTAAAAGTTAATAAAACGTAATTTATTATAAATAAATATTAAATTATTAATATATATAAATTTAAATTTTAATATTATATAATATATATTATAAATATTGGTAATAATTAAAATTTTCATTATTTTTATAAAAACAAATTCATAATTATTTTAATAATGTTCATATTTTATAATTATTTTAATAATGTTCATATTTTATAATTATTTTAATAATGTTCATATTTTATAATAATATATGTAGTTTAAATTAAATTATTATTATTATTTAAAAATTTTAATATTTTTATCTAAAATTAATTATTTTTATTATATTATTCTTATGTTTGTTAATATTATTTAATTATATATATAATGTTAATATATTATAAAAGTTTTTAAATTATTTTTTAAGTTTATAGTTATTATGATTTTTTATTTAATTAGATTTAAAATTAAATTAAATTAGAATATAAACATATAATTTAAGCAAAATAAGTTATTTTTTTTATTATAGTTATTAAAATTAAATAATTAAATTTTTATATCTATATAAATAATATAATAAAAATATATATTAACAAATTATATATAATTTATATATATATTAAAATTTAATAAAAAGTAATTTATTATAAATAAATATTAAATTATTAAGATTTATAAATTTAAATTATAATAATATATAACATATACATTCAAAATATTGTTAATAATTAAAATTTTCATTAATATTATAAAATTTTCATCATTTTTATAATGTTCATATTTTATAATTATTTTTTTAATATTCATATTTTATAATTATTTATAATATATAATATATTTATAACTTTTATTTAAAATATTTTTTTAATTAAAATTATTAATATTTATAAATTAATAAATTATTTATTAAAAAACATAAAAAATTTATAATTAAATTTTTTATTTAAAATAATAATAATTAATTTTATTAAAATAAATAGGTATTATATATTCGAAACTTTTTACTATATAAATATTATTTTTCTTTAAAATAAATATACATATTTAATTTAATAATTAATAAAAATAAACCATTATTCTAATCATATTAATATTATATAATTATTTTTAATAATATATATATATATATATATAAAACTATTCTTATAATATTTAATAATTTGATAATTACTATTAATTATTAATTAATTATATAAATACTATAATATTTTAATATATTATAAGTTTTAATATTTATAATAATTAAATATTACATTGACATTAAATTTTTATGATAATTCAAAGAAAATTAAAAATTAAATTAAATTAATAATAAAATTTAAAGTATTGTGATTAAAATGAATATATAACACTCATAATATTAAAATATAAATAAATTATAATTATAAATTAAATTATTATTTATAACAAGATTAAAAATAAAAATATATATTTATTAAAATTATAGAAAATAATACATTACAAATATTAATATTTTGTAGTTTAATTTTATAAATTTATTTATATTAAATATAAATTATAATTTAATCATTATTTTTACAATAAAATTTATTACTTAAAATTTAAAAAAAATGGTATTATTCTTCTTCTTCTCTTTCTTCATCTTCTTCTTTTAAGCCTTGTTCTCTTTAGGTTATTTGAAAAACCCAAACAAAATCAATTTTCCAATCAATTACTTCTCATCAATCACATCACTCATTTCATTAACCAAAGTACTAAAATACCCTCTATTTTAAATTATTATTTTTTATTTTATTTATATATATCAATACCCTTTAATCATTTTACCAAAAATAATCATCACTTTCTCAAAATCATCACCAATCATTATTATTTTCTCCTTCTAGGTTTTTAAAAAACCCCAATCCGAACAAGCCCTTAATGTATATGAGTACTTCTTCATCTTCTTAGTTTATTATTGTATATTAGTATTTATACATAGATAAATAAAAATAATAATTTTTTTTTATTTTATTTTAAAATTATTTATAAATTAAATGTTAATATCTTCTTTTATTTAATTTTTAATGTTTTAGATAAACTTAAAAAATCCAATTATTAATATAAATATATATATATATATAATTAAGTTATTTAGTAATAAAATATTATTTTGTATTTCAATTATATAAAAATAAAATTTAAAATATAATTGAGATTAGATATAAATTAGAAATATATAAATAATAAAATATTATTAACTTAATATTTTTGATTAATTTTTTATATGAGAAAAAATACTTATTACTAAATTTTTTAATAAAATCAAATTTATAATAAATTAATTTTATTTAATGTATATTTTTTAAAAATTTGAAATTAAATTTTGATTATATTTTGGATGTAAATATAGTATTAATAAAGTTAGAGTTATTAATTAATTATGTAATAAAAAACATTAGTATTGTTAATAATGATATGAAATTTAAATGTATAATTAAAAATAAAAGTACAAAATTTATTTAATAAAAAAATTATAAAATGAAACAAAAGTTATTGTGTAATTATCTAACAAAACTTAATAGATATTAAAAATATAATTAAACAATAAAAAATTAATTTTTTTAAATATAACATTAACATAAATTTTTAAAATATATATATATCGATAATTAATGAATGTAAATCTAATAGATACTTTTTAGAATTTTAGATGATAATAAATATTATATTAGTTGTTAATAAATATCTTAAACTAAAATTCAAAAACATTTAATTAAATTAATAATAAAAATAAATAAAATTTAAAGTATTGTGATTAAAATGAATATAGTGGTTAAGATTTGTATTGAATCAAATTTTGTTTGAGATTTAAAAAGATCATAATTTAATTTAAAATTTAAGAAGTAAAATACTTATTAATATATAAATAAATTATAATTATAAATTAAATTATTATATATAATAAGATCAAAATAATAATATATATAAATTTATTAAAATAATAGAAAATAATACATTACAAATATTAATATTTTTTTGTTTAATTTTATAAATTTAATTATATTAATTAGAAATAATATTTGAAATCATTATTTTTACAATAAAATTTATTATTTAAAATTTGTAAAAAAATTGTATTATTGTTATTTTAATTATATATATATATATATATATATATATATATATATTAGCTATAATTATTTTATTTTTTATTGTATATTATTATTTATACATAGATAATAAAAAAAATAATTTTTTTTAATATTAATTTTAAAATTATTTATAAATTAAATGTTATTTTCTTCTTTTATCTCAATTTTTAATATTTTAGATAAACTTAAAAAAAATCAATTATATATATATATATATATTTATATTAAGTTATTTAGTAATAAAATATTATTTTGTATTTAAATTAAATAAAAATAAAAGTTAAAATATATTTGATATTAGATATAAATTGTAAGAGGAGTGATAGAGTGAGGGAATTTGGTGAGGAAATTTGGTGAGGGAATGACGTGGCATCACCTTGGTTGGAAAATGTAAAAGTGGGAGAAAAGAGAGAAAAGAGAGAAATTATTTGATTTTTTCATCGAATAAAATTATGCGACGTCATTCCTTCACCAAATTCCCTCACCTAATCATTTCTCAAATTGAGGAGTGATAGAGTGAGGGAATTTGGTGAGGAAATTTGGTGAGGGAATGACGTGGCATCACCTTGATTGGTTGGAAAATGTAAAAGTGGGAGGAAAGAGAGAAAAGAGAGAAATTATTTGATTTTTTCATCGAATAAAATTATGCCACGTCATTCCCTCACCAAATTCCCTCACCAAATTCCCTCACCTAATCATTTCTCAAATTGAGGAGTGATAGAGTGAGGGAATTTGGTGAGGAAATTTGGTGAGGGAATGACGTGGCATCACCTTGACTTGATTGGTTGGAAAATGTAAAAGTGGGAGGAAAGAGAGAAAAGAGAGAAATTATTTGATTTTTTCATCGAATAAAATTATGCCACATCATTCCCTCACCAAATTCCCTCACCAAATTCCCTCACCTAATTTAACTTAATATTTTAAATTACTGTTTTGTAATGAGAAAAAAAAATACTTATTACTATTTTTTTTAATAAAATCAAATTTATATTAAAATATTTTTATTTAATATATATTTTAAAAAATATTGAAATAAAATTTTGATTATATTTTGGATGTAAATATAATATTAATACTAGTTACAAGTTACTAATTAATTATATAATAAAAAAAATTAGTATTGTTAATATTGAATATCAAATGTTAATCATTTATGTATATTTAAAAACATTAAAGTACAGAATTTATTTTAAAAAATTATAAAATGAAATAAAAGTTATTGTGTAATTATCTAACAAAACTTAATACATATTAAAAAATATAATTAAACAATAAAAAATTATAATTGAAATAAAATAATTCAAATTTGTAAATAAATATAATATAAAATATTTTTCAATGTATTATCAATTCGACATTATATTTTTTTGGAAAACGGTTATACTCATTTCATTAAAATCTCAAAAGTGGGAGGGTTAAAATTCAAAGCTAAACAAACCCTAGCTAAGGATGACAATTAAAAAACCCTGAAAAAATCTGTTTTATAACATTCATACATTCTAAAAAAACAGAGATTATAAACAGAAAAGACTATATTCAAACATAACTATCCCAGCCTAGCATATTCCCATGCCATCCATTTTCATTGAGATGTCTTCTTCCCTTTATCTTCTTTTTCCTTTTCCTCTGACGATGAAAGGAGGTTGTATTGAATATGATGAAGAATATTGTTGTATCTTCCTCTTAAGTTTCCTCAACAACAACTCGAGGTTCATCTTCCATTTTCATTCTGATCATTCGCATTATAGAAAATTTTATTTTCCTCTTCACCTTGATTCCATTTACTTTCTTTTCTTCACTGCTTTCATTTTTCCTAGAATCCTTCTAACTTTCCTCCTCTGCATATCCTCATTTTTGTCTTTTTTTATCATTATCCTTGACTTCCACAATATGCTCTTCTATTCTTGATTCTTCTGTTTTATTTTCCTATTTTTTTTTGCTTCCTGGGCTTTCATGATTTTATGTTCTTCCTCAATTGCTTTTACACATTTAGTACTAACATGTTGGAAATTATTACAGAAAGCACACCTGTTTGGCCTCCATTCATATAAGATTTCCATTACTGTGGGTTTTCTCTTCCTATCAACAACTATAATGTTCTTTGGCAGTGTACTTTGATAATGCACTTCAATGCTTATTCTAGAAAGAGTAAGGCGCTCCTCCCTCTATAATTGGGTCCATATATAATGGTTTCCCCAATAGACTAACAAAGTGACTTAGAGCTTCTAAATTATACATGTGTACTGGGATGTTCCTAAGTTTGAACCATATTTGGGTTGTTTCCTTTGGCTTGCTTAGAAGGCTCAATTCTTCATACCATCTCTCAAACTTCATACAGTTGAATCCAATATAAGAAAGCCCAATTTGCAGAATATCATCCAAGTTCGTTCCCTTTTTGAATTGTAAAAAATAGAGATCATGGATGTTTGTAGAAACCTTCTCTAGTCCTTTCTGCTCCCATTGTTTCATTAGTGATTCCTTAGTGTTTGGGAAAGATACACGGTTTTTTCCTATGTAGTTCCCAATAACTAAATTTTCCCATTCTTTTGACGCATTTCTCCTCCACTTCAGTGGGCAATATAAATTCAAAAGGAGAGTTGAGAATCTCAACTTTTGTTTTAAACTCACCCAAGTAGATTTGACCTTTGTATGCACTTTCTTCAAAATTTATATTAGTAATTGGTTTTTACCTTTGTTGATTCCTGCTTTTCATGAATAATTTCTTCAGCAATCCTATCGATTTCTTTTTTAGTTATCTCCCTTTTATCTTATCCAACCCAATATGTGTGTCAAACAATATAGTTTTAAAAACTATAATATATTTGTATATTTCTAGTTCATATATATACATATATGCTCGATCATTTAAATCAACCTCAAGGTTAGAATAGAAAAATTATAAACGAGTATAAATGATGTAAAATACAATATGTGTAATATAAACGTTGACATGTTTATTTTGTACACTAAAATTTCACTTATAGAAAATTTTCAAATAAGTCAAAGTAATGTTGTATCAATTCATGATTTATCTCAAAATAATTAAAATAAATTAACCAATTATTTAGAAAAAAATTTGTATTCATACCTTTCAATAATTAAAATAAAGGCTAAAAATAAAATAAATAATTATATTGGATAAATATTATTTTATTAAATTTAAAATAATTTAAATAATGGCCAAAAATAAATTTAAATAACCATTTAGAGAAAATATCGATTTATCCTAAAAGAATTAAAATAAAGTCCAAAAATACATAAAATATGTAAATAAATAGATATTTTTTATATCTATTAATTATTTTGTATATTTTTGGGTAAAAATATAAGAAAACAAAAAAAATGAGAAGGACAAATGAGGCCAAAACCATTTAGCCCATATCAAACGGACCATAGCCATACGAAGCGCAAGCACGCAACAAATAGGCCAAATGGAATCCCAACGGAGCCTAGCACGTGGAATGTCCCGGCTTAATGGAACTCCAACGAAATACGGACAGAGCGATTTGCGAATCGACTTCGTCTTTTCCTCGTGACAATGATAAGAATGGTCGCTTTCTTTAAAATCGATCGATCATATCTCAACTATTTCTCGACCAAACGAGAAAGTTCGAAAGGCAATGATCATAGTAGATGTGTAATTATTTTCCCCGCGATTACAGGTCATCATACTCGCTGAGAAGGGGGAATTCAACTAAGTAAGTGATCAATCATTAATTACTTTTGTTCGAAATTAAACCGACTTAGGCCACTTGCTTGCTCAAGGCAACTATAAAAGGGAAGCCTCAAGGAAGAGGAACGACAAAAACCAAGCCTCATATAATAAATCAACTTCCATCACAATCCGCCACTAAAAAATTTCAAGTTTTTTTTATAATTTTTTAAAAACCTTTTAAAGGGTCTCTAAGCTCGGATTTGGTCCATCCAAAAGCTTTAACAAGAGTTCATGAGTGTTCTTCAACTCATTGTAAGTTGTCATTCTCATTGTAATTCATGTCGTGAACAATGTTTAAATTTTTATATTTCAGTGCATGTGTTCTTCAATATCGCATGTTTTGCTAATTTTCTTGATTTGGATTTGATCTTGACGTGGTTTGTGAGTTTTCTATCGAATTCAATTGAATCAATTCACTTTAACTAAGAGAAGAATTTTTTTTTTAAAATAACGTATTAGATGATCTCGTATTTTAGCTCAAGAATGACTATCTAAAGAGCTTCCTAATAACAATAATATGTTATTGTATTAGGAATATTTTTGAATCAATCCCAAAGTATTTGAAGCATGTTTGCCCGAATTTATAATTTTCTAAAAACGTTTTGGATTTGAGTTTTGAAATTAGTTAAAACGTGTAGTTATCTATGTTCATATGCTCAGTTGTGTTTTGAAATGGTATTTTCTATCAAACTCCATTGAGGTTCTTCCCAGTTGAATGACATGTTCGGAGTACATAAAATATGTTCTAAATAGGGAGACGAAGATCCTTGTGTCTTTGGATTCAGGATTAGAGCCTCCTGTTGGAGAAATCGAATAATAGCACATGTTTAGCAATTCAGAAATAAACAAGCTATAACAAGGCCTAACAATTCTTTTTCCCTTTTGTGTAATCAAATAGGCAGCCAAAACAATTGAGCATCAAACAATCAAACAATCAAAGAAACAGAGAGCAGGACACCAAGATTTTATGTGGAAACCCCAAATTAGGTAAAAACCACGGGACACTTCGGCCACTTAAATCATCCATTATATCAAATTGGTATACAATGTAGTTCAATACAAGTCTAGAGGTAATCTAACAAAAATTATCAATTGACCTCATCCTAACTTTTCATTCACATACATTATCATCATCACTAAAGATGGCTAACCAAATGGAGAAGAGATAAAGGAAATCAGAAGAAGAACCTGCTGCTCCAATGGAGGAATTATTGCTTCAATGGAGGAAGAACTACTGGAAGAGGGAGAGAGATAAACAACTCAAAACTTCTGTGTTTTTTTTCTTAATTAAATATGCCCTAATGGGCTTTATTAATTTGTTAGGCCCAACTACCAAATGAGTTGACCCAACAAATCACCCCCGTCAGGGCAACTTCGCGGGCTCCAATAAACCCGCTCTCTCCCGACAATCTTCAAACTTGTCCTTAGACAAGGATTTCGTAAACATATCGGCACCATTCTCACTTGTATGAATCTTCTCCAAGTTCAGCTCTTTTGCCTCAAGCACATCACGTATCCAATGATATCTCACGTCGATGTGTTTGGATCTCGAATGAAAAGCTGAATTCTTTGAGAGATGAATGGCACTTTGACTGTCGCAAAACAAAGTAAACTTCTCTTGCTTTTGGCCCAACTCTTGTAAGAATTTCTTCATCCATAATACCTCTTTACATGCCTCGGTAGCTGCAATATACTCAGCTTCTATAGTAGACAAAGCAACACACTTTAGTAACCTTGACTGTCACGAAACAGCACCGCCTGCAAAGGTAACCAAAAAACCTGATACAGATTTTCTTGAATCAACATCACCCGCCATATCAGAATCTGTAAAACCTTCCAAAATAGGAGTATCACTTTCGAAGCATAAACGTGCTTTCGAAGAGCCTCGAAGATATCTGAGAATCCACTTAACAGCCAACCAGTGTTCTTCTCCCGGATTGGAGAGGTACTGACTACCAACACCAACCGTGTGTGCTATATCCGGTCTGGTACATACCATGGAATACATAAGACTACCAACTGCAGACGCATAAGGTACATTATTCATTTCATCTTTCTCTTTCTCACTTGTAGGACATTGTTTAGAACTCAACTTGAAATGACCTGCAATTGGAACTTAAACCGGTTTTGCATTTTTCATTACAAACCTCTCAAGTACCTTCTCAATGTACTTCTCCTGTGATAGCCAAAGTGTTATGTTCTTTCTGTCTCTTGTGATTTCCATGCCTAGGATCTGCTTCACTGAACTCAAATCCTTCATCGCAAAAGACTTGTTCAACTCCCTTTTGAGCTTCTCAATTTTCGCAATATCTTGCCCAACAATCAACATATCATCAACATAGAGTAGAAGAATAACATAATCATCAACACCGTATCTCTTGATGAAAACACAATGATCAGAAGTAGTCTTACTGTACTCATTTTCTTCCATGAAGGAGTCAAATTTTCTGTACCATTGTCTAGGCGCTTGCTTGAGCCCATACAAGCTTTTCCTCAACCTGCAGACAAGGTCTTCTTTACCTTTAACTTTGAAACCCTCGAGTTGTTCCATATAGATCTCTTCCTCCGAGTCACCATGGAGAAATGCAGTCTTCACATCCAGTTGTTCAATTTCCAAATCTTGACTAGCAGCCAATGCTAACAGAACTCTGATGGATGACCTCTTCACAAACGATGAGAAGATCTCTTCAAAATCAATCCCCTTTTTCTGTCCAAAGCCTTCACAACCAGTCTTGCTTTGTATCGAGGTTGTGAGCTATTCTATTGATGATTTAACTTGAATACCCACTTGTTCTTCAAAGTCTTCTTTCCTTTCGGAAGTTTTACCAAGTCATAAGTCTCGTTCTCTTGCAAGGAATTTATCTCTTCTTGCATTGCCACCAACCAATTGTTCTTGTTTTCATGAGACAATACTTCTTGATAAGTTTCTAGTTCTCCCCCGTCAGTCAACATCACATACTCATTGGGAGGATACCTACTTGAAGGTTGTCGCTGCCTACTAGATATTCTAATATGCTGATCATCGGATGGCTCTAGAGAACTATCATCATCTTGTTTAGCTTCCTCTGTTGGCTCAGCATCAACTAGAGGAGTCTCATCAACCTCAACTTGGGCATTTTCCACATCATTGGGCTGTGATTGTGGTGTAAGAATCCTACCATTGTCAAGCAATTCATTCTTCGTAAACTTCGGCTTTTCTTTTTTCTCAAAGTCTTCAATGGTCTGATCTTCAAAGAATACCACATCTCTGCTTCTAATGAGTTTCTTGTTACCCGAATCCCAACACCGGTACCCAAATTCTCCGTGACCATACCCAATAAAGATACACTGTCTCGTCTTGTTATTAAGTTTAGCTCTCTCATCTCAGGGAACATGAACAAACACTTTACAACCAAAAACTCTCAAGTGATCATAAGAGACGTCTTTACCTCTCCAAACTCTTTTTGGAACATCACCATCTAAAGGAGTTGAGGGTGAAAGGTTTATCAGATCAACCGTTGTCTTCATTGCCTCTCCCCAAAAAGATTTTGGAAACTTAGCATGAGACAACATACACAAAATTCTCTCATTGATAGACCTGTTCATCCTCTCTGTAACTCCATTTTGTTGAGGTGTTTTTGGAACAGTCTTCAAAAGCTTGATCCCATGACTTTTACAATATTCCACAAATAGTCCTCTGTATTCGCCACCATTGTCTGAACGAACACATTTCAACTTCTTCCCAGTTTCTCTCTCCACTTCAGCGTGAAATAACTTGAAGTAATTCAATGCTTGATCCTTAGTCTTCAAGCAATAGGCCCACACATTCCTTGAGCAATTATCGATAAAAGTGATGTAATAATGAGCACCACCTAAACTCAAGGAATCCATAGAACATATGTCTGTTTGAACCATATCTAGGATATTGGGCTTCTTAGATGGAGAGAAACTTTTGAAGGAAACTCTATGTTGCTTACCAACTAAGCAATCTGTGCATGTCTTCAAATCTGTGGACTTTAAGCCCTGAAGATCGACTATCTTGGAGAGAACTCGCATGCCATTCTGACTTAAGTGACCAAGTCGCTTATGCCAAAGTTGTGTTGAACAATCATTAACTGCATTTTCTTCTCCTCCATAAGACTTAGTCTCTATCACATAAAGAGAACCGACCTTCTTTCCTTTAGCTATCACCAAAGATCCCTTAGTGAGTTTCCATTTTCCTTCACCAAAGTAACTATGATAGCCCTCATCATCAAGAATACTAGTAGAGATCAAATTCATCCGAATATCAGGAACATGTCGAACATTCTTCAAAAGTAGCTTGCACGAAGTGTTAGTATCCAAATAGACATCTCCTTCTCCAACAATCTTACACGTAACATGGTTTCCCAACGTCACTGAACCAAACTGTCCACTAGTGTATGAAGAAAATATATCACAACGATTGGTGATATGATAAGAAGCACCTGAGTCTACCACCCATTGTGTATCTTGAGAAACAATGTTGATACTATCATTGTCGTAAACAATATCGATGTCGTTACCACCTACATCTGCAACCTTACTACTTCCATCTTGCTTATTCTCCTTTTGTTCCCGCTTCAAAGATCTGCACTGATACTTCTTGTGTCCTGGATTTCCACAATGATAACATGTAATCTCTTTTCTCGAGCTGGATGTTCCCCGTGACCTGTCTGAACTGCCACTGCGATTCTTTGGAGTTTTACTTTTACTTCTACCCCTTTTTTCAGTCACGAACACCTGACTTGGAGTCGAGAAGCCCTGTTCTTTTCTTCTAGCCTCTTCATTCAACACGCTCTCTTTCATCATTTTCAAAGTGAGCTTACCTTGTGGAACAGAATTGGTAATTGAAACCACAAGTGTCTCCCAACTATCAGGCAGGGAATTAATCAAACACATAGCATGAAGCTCATCATCAAATTTCATTCCTATTGCAGCCAACTCATTTAGAATCCCCTGAAAAGCATTTAGATGCTCAGACATAGAAAACTCATCTTGATATTTCAACGCGCAAAGCTTCCTAAATAGAAATGCTCTGTTTTGAGTGTTGTTCTTATCATACAAATCACTCAAAATAGTTCACACTTTATGAGCATTAACTTCAGTAGCCACATGCTGATACACACTGTTGTCAACCCATTGCCTGATTTTACCAACTGCCTTTCTGTTCAGCCTCTTCCAATCTGCATCTGTCATAGCCTCTAGTTTGCCTTTATCACCCAAAATAGTGTCTTCGTAATCATAATTACACAATAAGTCCTCCATCCGTGACTTCCAGATTGTGTAATTGGCAACTGTGAGTTTGATCATCGTTCCATTACTACTCAACGATTCTTCCATTTGAATTATACAAGAATCACCACCAAACGAACTCAGCTCTGATACCACTTGTTGGAGAAATCGAATAATAGCACATGTTTAGCAATTCAGAAATAAACAAGCTACAACAAGGCCTAACAATTCTTTTTCCCTTTTGTGTAATCAAATATGCAACCAAAACAATTGAGCATCAAACAATCAAAGAAACAGAGAGCAAGACACCATGATTTTACATGGAAACCCCAAATTAGGTAAAAACCACGGGACACTTCGGCCACTTAAATCATCCACTATATCAAATGGGTATACAATGTAGTTCAATACAAGTCTAGAGGTAATCTAACAAAATTTATCAATTGACCTCATCCTAACTTGTCATTCACTTACATTATCATCATCACTAAAGATGGCTAACCAAATGGAGAAGAGATAAAGGAAATCAGAAGAAGAACCTGCTGCTTCAATGGAGGAAGAACTGCTGGTAGAGAGAGAGAAAAAAACAACTCAAAACTTCTGTGTTTTTTTTCTTAATTAAATATGCCCTAATGGGCTTTATTAATTTGTTAGGCCCAGCTGCCAAATGAGATGACCCAACACTTCCTAGCAAAAGACCAAAAGTTTTGGTCTTACCAGAGGTTAAAGACGAAGAGAATTCGGCCAAAACTCAGCCAGAGCGCCTAAGTCTAAGTCTGATTTGTGCCTCGCCTAGTCCACCTGAGCGTACTCAGCCCGCATTGACGGAAGATCAAACTCTTTGATCTCGACCCAAATTGCATCTAAGTTAGCCCAAACCGAGCCTAGTGAACCATCAGTCCACCGTACTTTCGATCCAAGGGCCCCTTAGGCCCGTTTGTTTTAATTTTTAATTTTAAATGTTTTTGATATTTTAAAGGCTTGAAACTATTTTTAAAAATAAAAACTCTAGTAAAATGTTTTTAGAACATTTAAAAAAAATATTTTATTAAAAATCTGTTTGAAATTATTTTTAAATCTAACCTCTTTAATTGATATTTTCTAGGTACCATTTTTTCACAATTCTCAATAACAATAATATGTATATACATTTATTTCAAATAGGGACCATTACCGTTACATATAACCAACATTAAGTTAGTTATTATAGTTAAGTCGTTTCTAATTTAGCCCCTTCATAAGATTAGAAATGTCCCTTAAATATCCTCACTTTATATTCATGACAAATACATCATAAGCCATAAACTTAATTTCACATTATTTTGGCTTATATTAAATATGACATTTGCACAATTATTTATTATATTAGTGGCCCTATAAATTCCAACAATCTTCCACTAGGTCACGTATGTACAAAAATAAATGTATCAACCATAATACGCTTGAAATTTTATGTCATCTCAATATGTTGTATAAACAATTTTATCAATTAAACATATCAGTATAGGACCAAAGAGCTTGTCGTTGTATTTAAGCACAACTAGAACTAACAATGATCACATAAATTAATACAATTAATTGGACAAATCATATCATGAATGTGAGGAATGAAAATTCCATGCAAGATGATCTTTTCATGTCAATTTTCAACTGGTCCTACTTAACTTTAGTGAGATTATACTTTAAACATAAATATACAAAGTGTAATAAATTGAATAATACTTAATTTCTCATCAGAATAAAAACTTTATAAATCTCTATAAAATAATTAAACTGAAAGATGCCAAAAGTACAAACTCCCACTGAAGTTAGAGATTATTGATCTCTACGACAATCATATGAGCAATATTCTCATGAAAGACATTAGGTGATAAACCTATTGTCAAGAGGTTCATAATCATAGAGTTTTTACATAAATATTTTATAAAAATCTATCCACTTTGTACCACTTCTTTCATAACAATAAACCTAATGTCAATATCACTTAATTTGATGCCTAATAACATGTCATAAATTCTGCTGCAATAGTGGATGATGTCATAAGTGTTTGTTTGACACTTTTTCAAGAAATGACAAAACCAGCTAGCGAAAAATATAACCCGAAGTGGATTTCATACTGTTTTGGCATCCCGTAAAATTAGAGTCAGAATACTCAATGATCTCAAGATTTTCTGACTTTCTATATATGAGCATTTAATTCTTATCACTTTTTAAATATCTCATAAATATTGGTTATTTAATGTCAAGAAAAATTTGTGACAAACAAAATGTCACTCATATATAAAACCATAAATAGACGTTTAGTCCCACTGAACTTGTGATACACAAATTAGCAATTAAATTCACCTCAAAACCAAAAGAGAGAATTGTTATTTTTTTGAAATTTATGGTTTCACTAACAAGATGCTTTTTTAAGTCTTTAATTTTCAAATCATATTAATTTGGTCTCTCCACTCAAAGTTTTCTCATTGCATCAAATTGTTTTTCAATGTCTTTATTGAAAAATCCCTTAACCCCTTAACATCTATTTGGTGAAGCTCCATATCAAAATATGCAACGAGTACTATAAATTGTCCTTAAAGAGTAATTCAATTAAACTGGATTGTCATAAAGACACTTGATTTTGAGGTTGCTGAGTTTGTACTTAATGAATTTGATCAATACTATCTTGTTACTCTTGATTTTTGAACATTATCATCAACATCAATAAAAACCTTATCAATGTCAAAAAACACTTGATATAAATCATATCTTCCACAATATGAATTATTGATCTAAATTATTTTTAAAGACAAAATCATTTCTCCCCTCAAACTCAATATCCTCAAAAATAAAAATATTACAATCTCGTCTAAAAGAAGAAAAAAAACTATCTTTAACTTGACATCATAAAAATTGCGGCCCTTAATTATTTAGGATATTCAATAAAGTAGTTGTTCACATTTATAAACTTAAGTAACAACTAAATTCAAATAATAATTTATCCCATCTCAAAATACTTAATGCAACATTAATATCAAGTTTTTGGACAGTAATATTAATTGCTAATAGTATTTTGGTGTAATGATCAAACATTAATAATAAGATATGTCAAATAATCAATCTATCTTTGGATAAATTAATTATTCACATAAATAAGACTTTATAATTATTACATATTTACCATCACAAAGTATTGATGCAATTCTGTCAATTAATTATAAGTCTTTGAGCCAAATAATATAATCACATGAATTACACAATATTATAATTCAAAATTATTTTGAATTAATTTCAACCAACATTGTCAATTTGATGATTATTTGTATCAATCAATACAATCTAAATAATGATCAATAATATCATTATTTTAAATTTAAAATTCTTATTTGTATAAAACTCAAAAAAAATAATATATAATTTACCAAAAAAATATGTAATTTATTTTATTATAAAAAATAAAGTTACGTAGGCCAAATAATGAACAATAATATCATTAATTATTGAATTTGAAATTGATAATGTTTTATATTAATTAAATAAAATAATAAATCCTCAAAATTTATTTTTTCAAATATTATTATGGACAAAATCTAATTATTTATTAATTTATTAATAATCATTAACCTTCTTCTTAATCTTATAATCCTAAAATAAAAGATATAATTAAAATTTTATTATATATCAATTTATATATATATATATATATATATATATATATATATAACCATAAACAGTATTTCTTAATTCTCTCATTAATTTATAAAATATATTAGAGGAGTGATAGGATAGGGAATTTGAGGGAGGGAATGAAGGAAATTTATAATATATATTAGAGAAGTGATAGAGGGAGAGAATTTGAAGGAGGAAATGATATTAAAGAGAGTAATTAATTAATATTCAAATTCAAAATATATTGCGGAATAAGATCTTTCATCTCCTCAATATAATTAGTCCTATCTTCAATTTCCTCAATTTATATAATCAATAGTATCTTCCATTTCCTCAATTTAAACAGATAATCTTGTTTATTTTTTTATTTTTTAAAATATTTTATTAACGGTGCCCCACGGGGATTCTCCGAAACCGAACAAAATCGAATGGGGCAGGGATGGTATTAAAAAAATCTCCGAAATAAAAATGAGGCGGAGATGGTAAATACATTCCCACCCGAACCGACCCATTACTATCCCTACCAATATATACATAATCCAAAAACATCCTTTGAAATTATCATTCATGAGAATCTAAATATCTCTACATCTAGGGATTGTATGAGATAATTCAAATATCTATTCGCATCAATCTTCATGATATATATATATAATTCGATTTATTCAAATCTAAAATACATATTATTATTAATATTATCAAAATCAATATATTTATTCCTAATAATATTATTGATATGATTTGAAATTGTCAATATATATATTATTTGAAATTATCATAAATTAAATTCATATATATATATCTTAAGCCGTATGATATATATTCTCACAACATTAATTAGGACTGTGAATACCAATTGTTAGAATTATTCTAATT
Organism: Impatiens glandulifera; assembly: GCF_907164915.1. NCBI lineage: Eukaryota > Viridiplantae > Streptophyta > Magnoliopsida > Ericales > Balsaminaceae > Impatiens > Impatiens glandulifera. The sequence goes on along the minus strand of NC_061862.1, from coordinate 49,174,779 downwards.
AGATTATAATGTAATGTGCGAGAAATTAAAATTTGAATGCGGACGGCATACCTGAATTTGATTAATCATGAATTTTCAATTTTTTAGACTTTGCATGGATTGAATGATTTTTTAATCTCTTTCCTTAAACTTTCTTTATGTGGAATGGTTTTTCCATTTTGATGAGTACGTCAATGATTTTCTATGTCTATTGATGGGGACGCAAAAGAAAATTGTTTGTACTTCAAATGGGAACCATTACCGTTAAATATAACCAACATTAAGTTAGTTATTATAGTTAGATCATTTCTAATTTAGCCCTTCATAAAATTAGAAATATCACATAGGTATCCTCACTTTATATTAATGACAAATACATTCTTAAGCCATAAACTTAATTTCACATTAGATCACATTATTTTGGCTTATATTTAATATGACATTTGCATAATTATTTATTATATTAGTGACCTTATAAATTCTAACAATTTTATGTACATTTTACTATAATAATTTAATTATGTAATTTTTTATTCGTTTTCTATCTCATTTTTTGATGCGGATAATGTGGATAATTTGATAGGATCAATGAGAAGGCTGATGAAGAAAAATGACACATTCAAAATGATGCAAGGTACTATACTATACATTATAAATCTACATGCTTAATTTGTCCAACAATAATATAATTTGTATGTATGTGATTATCATTTTATGTCTTATCTACTATTATTTTTCAATTTGGTGATTATTTATCCTATACTATACATTATAAATTTACATGCTTACTTTGTCCAACAATAATATAATTTGTATGTATGTGATTATCATTTTATGTCTTATCTACTATTATTTTTCAATTTGGTATTATTTATCCGTTTAAAATTATTTTTTCCATAAATGTGCTTGATAATTTATAAAGATCGATCATAAACATATAGGAGAAAATTGATAAACACATTCAAAACGAGATAAAATATCATCATATGTGCTGTAATTTTGTTACCATGTCCAATATAACAATATTGTTTTCATGTATGTGACTATCATATTCTATTCTTTTTATTATTATCTTTTAATTAGTTACGTAGTTTTTTATAATTGTAGCTTAAAAACTTATAAACAATCCAGCATTGAAATGAATTAGAGAATTTGAATCATTTGAGAGCACAATTGTCATCTCACAAGTATGATCATATATTCATAAGTGTCAATTAAAATATTAGATGGTGAGATTGATAATCCAAAACGAGATAGAATATTAGTTTGTTTTGTCTTATTATGTCATTTTTAATTTGATACAAATTGGATTGTATTTTTTTTTTGTAATATTAAGTTTGTAGTTCCTGTTTAGCAAGGCACTATAAATTTACATGTTGTAGAAAAAAAATCCTTAACTAATTTTGTTGGAAAATATAAGTAATACAAATAATTTAATTAGTTAAATAAGAGTTATTTTCTTATTTTAATAAAAATATTCATAATTTTTACAAAAAGATTTTTATTTTTTAGATTAACATAATTTTCTTTAGACTACGCTAAACTAACCTCAACCATGATTTTGTATATTTGCACAGTTAAAGATTATAAAATACCATTTCGCCTCATTCGCCCTATAATCTTATCATTATCGATCTCTTACCCTCTCTCAATTCGAGTAACCAACATATTCATTGTTTCTCACAATTGAACTATATATTATATTATAGACCTCTCATTTCGGTCAACTAACATATCTCATTCTTCTTGTTAGAATAAAGGGAGAAAAGAATATTGTATTAGAATGATATATTGAATCACATAAGTTATGTCTATTATATAAACATTACATTATGTTTATAAGGAAACTAATAATATAATATAATATAATATTATATTATATTATCACAATTTATAATATTGTAATAATATTTTACATATATTATCTTATATTCTAATATCCCTCCTCAAACTTAAGATAGAAAACGCTTGAACAACTTGAGGTTGAAGACGAGATGATAAAGTGTTGATGTTGTATTATTCAAGCTTCAAAAACTCGTGAGCTCCATCCAATTAAAGAATGATATTGTGTTGACGGATAAACCAGCGAAGAGGTAGAATTCCATGGGCATGAATGCTGGGGTGAAACGACAACAACCGAATGAACTCCGAAGTTACTCGCGAGTCTCGAAATCCATCCAATAGTGGGATGGCAGTGTGTTGCATTAAAGAAAAAAATCAGCGAAGAATGTAGAATCCCATTAGAATAGAATGTTGGGTGAAACAACAACTGTAAAACTCATTCTAACGAGAGAATAGCAGTGTGTTGACCAAATAACCAGTAAAATAGCACATATAATTGGATTAACACCAATAAAAATATGGCATTAACTACTGAAATAAAGCAATAACTGAAAACAAACTCAGAGAATATGATTGACGAAGAAAGTAAGAATATCAGCATAATTATTTGAAAGAAGAAAATATTGTTAAGAAATAGTAATAATAATTAATAAAGCATTATTAGAGCCCTCTATCAATGACTAAAGTAACCATTGATGGAGGCAACGAAAGACTATCACTTAATTGACTCAAAAACGATAACAAGGCTCTGATACCATATTAGAATAAAGAGAAAGAGATTATATTGAATGGTTATATTAAATCACATAAATTATGTCTATTATATAGACATTACATTCAGCTTAAAAGGAAACTAATAATATAATATAATATAATATAATATAATATAATATAATATAATAATGATATTATCACAATTTATAATATTATAATAATATCTTATATATATTATTTTATATTCTAACACTTCTCAATCAAACTATTATTTAAAACATTCTACACCACAAACATCTCGTCATTGTAAACATTTTCTCTTACCATATTCTCACTTCAACCAATTAATATATTCCTTATTCCTTAATTGAACTATCATTTAGCATTTTGCATCTAACCATCTCATCATATTACAAACCTTCTCACTTCAGCGAACCAATATATACATCTCTTGTTCCACAATCGAACTATAAATCATTTTGAGCATTTTGCACACAACCATCTCATCATATTACATATCTTCTCACCCAAATCAAACTATTATTTCGAGTATTTTGCACTCAACGATCTCATCGTATTACAGACCTTCTCACTTTGGTCAACCAATATATATCTCTTGTCCTCAATCAAACTATTATTTCGAGCATTTTATACTTAACAATCTCATCATATTACAAATCTTCACACTTCAGTCAACCAACATTATATCTCTTGTTTCCTAATTGAACTATCATTTTGAATATTTTACACTCAACGATCTCATCACATTACAGACATTCTCACTACTTCATCCAACCAAAATATATACCTTATTCCTAAACATATTCAAACCGAATTATCATTTTACACTAGAACCATCATTATAAAGTTTTCCTCAAGATTTGAACTATTAGTCTTTATTATGAATTATGAACACTTAACTATTACACCATTTAAGATTGTTGATTTATTTTTATAATTTTATGTATTAATATCACTAGTAAAAAAAGGTCAATATCAACGGTTTTTACCATTGTTATTAAACAAAAAATGGTTAATATTGAGTAATAACAACAGCTCAAAAAGCGGTTGACATCCGTTACCAGAGCCTCTGTAGGCATTGCTCAAACATGAAATATTAACCATTTTGGGGCGGTTGTTATTACTCAATAATAACCGTTTTGTGAGCGGTTGTTATTAAGGATGCTGTAAGGACGGTTCTTATTAAACAATTGCAACCGTTTTACATAAAGCATGTTGTTATTAATCAATAACAACCATTTTGTAGGCTGTTGTTATTTTCTTAATTGTTGACATTTTTTATTCCGAATTTATAAAAAAAAATATTTCAATTATTTAATTAAAAATCACTTTAAAATTAATTTAATTATTTTATACAAAATTTCAAATGACAAGATAATTTTTAAATATAATTTCAAAATTAACATTAAAACAATTTAATTCCAATACATACAAATACTACATTTAAATATAAAAAAAATTCATAATACAAAAAATAAAAAATAATAATTCAATCTTCAACTTCTATCATCTTCCTTCAGCATAAACCTCCTTTTCTTTCATAATTAACTACCTCCTCTTATTCATAATAAATTCCGTCCAAATTTAGTATACCTACATATAAAGACATTTACAACATAAATAATTAAAAATTAAAGTTAATAATATAAACATTATTGGAGGAATCTGTTTAATCTATTTAACAACTTCTTAGTATACCTCAAAAACCTGATTATACAATGATAATTTTACCTATAACTATAAGGCAAATGAGAAAGGAATTAAGAGCATTGATTTGAAAGAGGAGAGTTGTCGTTGGGATTTGAAAGCATAGGTTGTGGGATGAGAGAGAGATTGAGGAGAGAATAAGTAATCGAGGTTATCAGATGATGAATAATTAATTAATTATTTTGTTTAACAACTCACAATTTTAATGATATTTTATTTATTTATTTTAATTATATATATATATATATATATTATATTTTAACAAATTTAATTACTTAAATATTATATATATATATATATATATATATATATATATATATATATATATATATTAACTATTAAATATTATATATAAATATAAATTATTAAATTAAAAACATTAAAAAATATTTAATATCAACTATTTTTAAAATGGTAATATTATATATATTTACTCTATTAAATAACAAATCAAATTAATTTATATAAAAATTTAAAATTTAAAATATATTATATGTATATTTTATTAAATAAATATGAATATTTCAAATTTAATTATATATATATATATTTTTTTTATTACATAATATATGAAATTATATTATGTTTTTAAATTTAAAATATATTGTCATAAAATTTTAATTTTTTTACTTATTATTTAATATATATATATATAATTTATATAATTAATTATTAATAAATTCATGTATATTTATGTAAATAATTATTAATTATATTTTAAATTTAATAAAAATATATGATTATATATCTTTCTTAGTTTATCTATCTCTAAACTTATTAATTTTTTTCTTTAAACCTTAAATTTTAATTTTTACTTTGTAATAGTATTTTTTTATTCTTATTAAATATTAAAATTTATTAATATTTTATATTTTTCATAAATACTAAATTTTATTATCATTTTTATTTTTACTTTCCCTAAAAACAATATTCCTGTGTGTATTTTTTTTTATCTTTATCTCACTTTTATTCCTCATATAAAATAAATAAAAATAACTCAAAAATTATAAATAAATTCTCATAACAACTTTTAATAAAAATATTGAATAATTTCTTTTTTACTAAAAGAATAAAATTTATTCAAACATTTAGCTGCAATAATAAAATATAATATAATAAAATTTATACAGAAGTTTTAATAATAAAATATACAAAATAAAAAAAATTAAAATAATACATATTAAAATAAGCATTATAATACTTGCTGATATTGTCCCATTTATATTAAGAATTTTTAAAATGATTGATATAGATTTGGTCAATATCAACGATTTTTAAAGTGGTTAATATAGATTTGGTTAATATCAACAGTTTTTAAAGTGGTTGATATAGATTTGGTTAATATCAACGATATCAACGATTTTTAAAGTGGTTAATATAGATTTGGTTAATATCAACCGTTTTTAAAGTGGTTGATATAGATTTGGTTAATATCAACGGTTTTTAAACTTGTTGATATAGAGTAGGTCAATATCAACCGTTTTAAATTTTCGTTAATATAGATGAGTTAATATCAACCGTTTTAAAAGCGTTTGATATTGGGCCCCTTTTGTATTAAAGGTTTTTGAAATTGTTGACATAGAGTGTAATCAATATCAACCGTTTTAAAAATCAATATCAACCGTTTTAAAATTCTATATCAACCGTTTTAAAATTCTATATCAACCGTTTTAAAATTCTGTTAATATAGATGAGTTAATATCAACCATTTTAAGAGCGGTGGATAATCAATATCAACCGTTTTAAGAGCGGTGGATATTGACCCTTTATATCTTTATTACTTTTTTAATATCAATTGCTGAAAAAACGGTTACTATTTTTTGTTACTAAATGGGTTTTTTTACCATTGATAACTAAAATTATTAAACAACTTGCTTTCGGCACTATATATTTTTATTCTTTAAATAAAAATATAAACAAATATTCAAATAAAATACTTTATTTTTATATAAATATATTATGAATTAATTTTTAAATAGGTTGTTGTATATATATTTATAATTATAAATATTATAAAATAATTAATAAAAATAGTTTTTTTTTTGTTTATACATATAATTATTTATTAAAATAATATATATATCAAATACAATTTGTGGATTTAATTAAGATTTTAGATTTGAAATTTAGTAATTAATAGAATTTAATTGATGAAATTTAATCCTTGTTAGAATATAATAATAAAAGAAAATAACGGTCGTATCAATACGCCCCGAGAGTCTCCACCTCATAATGCCACCTCCCAAATTGTGACCTCCTCATATGCTTGCTTGCTGCTGTTCATCTCTCTTCTCTCTCCACTTGAGAGAGTTCATAGATAGATGATCCAGAAGAGAGAGAGAGAGAGATTAAACTTGAATAGAATTTGATGGCGACCCATCTCCCTGATGTTTTCAAGTGTCCAATTTCTCTTGAGATAATGTCTGACCCAGTCATCCTCTCATCAGGTCACACCTATGATCGTTCCTCCATCCAACGCTGGCTTCAATCCGGTCACCGTACTTGTCCAATTTCCAAATTACCTCTCTCCGACCCCCCTTCTCTCATCCCCAATCACGCTCTCAGAAGTCTGATTTCCAATTACACAACCACCGTCTCTATTCCCCACCCAGAGAATCCACAAACGCTACTCTCCTCACTCACATCTCAATATTCCCCTCTTGATCTCAAACTCAACTCCCTCGATCAACTCACGCGACTCTCCAAACGCGACTCAGGTCTCCGCCGGAGGTTAACCGAATCGGGTGCCGTTTCCGCCGTCCTAAACTGCGTCGCCTCAGATAACCCTGTTCTTCAAGAAAGAGCCTTAACCTTACTTCTCAATCTCAGTCTTGATGATGATAATAAGGTGGGTTTGGTGGCGGAGGGAGCAATCGGCCGCGTTGTATCCGCTTTATCTTCCGCCGACGCCTCTCCCGATACCCGGGCCGTAGCCGCGACGGTGTTGACTAGCCTAGCGGTTGTTGAGGTAAATAAAGCGACAATTGGTGCTTTCCCTTATGCAATTAAGGCTTTAACTTTGCTTCTTAGTAATGGACATTCCCGAGAAAGAAAAGAGGCCACTACGGCTCTTTATACTCTATGTTCGTTTCCAGATAACCGGCGGCGAGCTGTTGAACATGGGTCGGTGCCAATATTGATTGGTATTGCTGGGTCAGGGCTAGAAAGAGCGGTGGCTTTACTGGGTTTGTTGGCGAAATGTAAGGAAGGGAGGGAAGAGATGGTGAAAGTGGGTGATTTTGTAGCGGTTATTGTGAATGTGTTGAGAAATGGTAGCTTGAGAGGAGTTCAATACGCTCTTATGACTTTGAATTCTGTCTGCTGTTACAGTGAAGATGTGTGCTTAGAGGTTCTTAGAGAAGAAGGGGTGTTTGAGTTTTGCTTGGGATTGCTTGAAGATGAGAATGAAAAGGTAAGAAGAAACGCTTCAAGTTTGATTCAACTTCTTAGAGGAAGAAATCTTTCATCTTTAGGAGAATGAGATAGGTTTTGTTTTCAATTAGTTTTAGTCATTGTGCAGACTAAAGAGATACTCTTCATAGTCCTAGGTTTTTTTAATGGTCTGTCGAACGTTGTTATACCTATATCCCAATAAAGATGGCACATTCTTGTTCAAAGATTTCTTTTGTATATATAGATTGTTAATGAATGTTTTGAACAAGGCAACAACAATCTAATTTAAATCAAATCAAATGTATGTTTTAAATTTCTTCAATACTTCAAATGGCTGGGATTGCCTTTGAGATGGGGAAGAAGCTTTACTCATTCATAATCATGCAATTTGTCTACATTCTATTTTCCGAAATCTTTTAATGATACCTTGAATATAGATTAAAATTTTGGTGGGGAAAATCAATGAAAATGAATTGTATTCATTTTGAATCTTGGAAATTTATTACATTATAAAACAAAAAAGTGATGGGGGTGTGATTTCAGATAATTTAATGTTATCAACAAGTCTCTTTTACTACACAAAGATTATCAAGTTTCTTGGGCAAAGCTATTGCAAGTATTTTTTTTCAAATGCTTCTCTTTGAGAAGCTAAAGTTTCAAATTGAACTTCATGGGCTTGTTGAAGTCTTATGGTTGGAAGAGTTGTGCTGTTGAAAGAAGAAAGATGGCAAGTTGTAAATGCGAAATGTTATCTCCATCCTTATCCATACCAATTGAGGGATTTTGTCTCCTTCTATCACGACAATTATTTTATTTTAAAAGATTCAATACATCATTAAAAAACTAAGTGTAACGAGTAAGGAGGGGAAAATTCAGGGAACTTGATGCCCTTGAATATCCTCTTAAAGGAGAGCTAAGTCCTCGAAAATCTGTCATACTTAAATCTTAGATATTTTATTAAAACGACTCTCAATTTCTCCAAACTGTGACTAACAAGTTTTCAAGACATTTGAATCATTGGGATTTGGGTCATTATAAAATTACAAAATCTCAAGTTGTTTTAAACATAGAAGTTTTAGAAATTAAGGTTTGACACTTCTTGCCAGTTCCAACAAAATCAATGCCTAACAATAAAAATCAATTTGAATTAACACCTTATAAACGTAATCAAATGCCTCGTTAATTTAATTAACAACATAAAGAGCCATCAATTATACATAAATCTAATCTCATTGCATTTGAATGATTTTTTTATAAACTAAACTATTAAACTTTCTAGGTACAAACTAAGACATTAGCCAAAAAAAAATTTGGATATTTTGAACAAAACACTAATTTAACACCTAAAGTTTTCCTTGAAATGGCTTGTCTGATCGTGGGTCATTCAGGTCAGCTTATGCCACCGGATAGATAGACAGAATCCAATTTGGGGAAAACAAGAATCAAACGTTCTTTAACCTTCAAAGTATAAATTGGGTATTTGAAGAGGGCCCTTCATCAAGCCAACATATTTGAACTTATGCTGGTTGTATTTGTCTCTGACTGCTACCAAGGAGGCTCCTCTTTTACCCAACTGCAAGTCTTGTATAAGAAGAACACATTCCTGTAAATCGGCAGGTTTGTATCCCGAAAACCTTTCAAGGTTTGCATTCCATGGATGTTTATCAGGGTGGAACATAAACCTGGAAAGGAACACAACAGAAGAAGCAATCATGGATGGCAAGAACTTGACACAGCCATAGTCCAGCAAACTCAACTCTGCCAAGTAGCATCCCAATAACTCAAACTCCAAATCAGGATATTTGCGATCCTGTTCAGAAATCCTGGAGAATCTTCTCAAGAAGGTATTAATGGTTGGACTGCTGACTTCGAATTTAAGAGACATAAGTATGTCGGCTTCCATCTTCACCACCTCTTCCTTTTTGTAAGTGTTATCTGTGATGTAGCAGAAGTCATCAAGTGTTGGAGGATTAATCTCTTGAAACTTTGATGCAATCGACATTGAAGAAACGCCAAGCAACTGCAGCCTCTGCTTATTGAGAGGATTAAGAGACAAGAATCTGTCAATGTAGGTGATTGAGAGAAAAAGTGTATCGGATTGAAGCTTGTATTCTTCTGCAACCTCCACCAACCAATCCACCAAAACCCCTCTCATGTTTGCAGTCACATCTTTCTGCACCTTGTCGATATAGTCTTGCAGCGGCCTTCTCTTTGCCTCTTTCTCCATGTTATGAAGATAATCGTAGATTTCAGTTACATAACCATCGCACATCTCAGAATCATCGAACTTCGCTGCTTCAATTTCACGTACAGCCGTATGAGTACTAATTAAATTGGAAATCCCATCGAGAGGGGATCTCTTCTTGGCGGGGGAATGCTGCAGATGAGAGTCCTGTCCGACAATTGCATCGGCTGTCCTCTTCTTCCCGAAGCGAGTAACACTCACTGAGTTTACTTTGACAGTCATACCTAATTTCTCTCGCACCCCCACGTCCTATATGATTGATTCTTCCTAGAAGAAGAAAGAGATAGACCCGGGGAAGCGAAGACGACGAAAGAGATGATGATATGGCCTGTGATTTGGGAGGGTGAATAAGAAGGCATGTTACCAGAGAAGCAGCCATGTCTGCAAATTTCAAATGTTTTCGGAAGTGGCGCTCTCTCTCACATGAAAACCAAAATTAGAACCTCAAATTCCCAAATGTTTGAAAGTGAATGAAAATTAGAATCCCAAATCCCCAAATGTTTGAAAATGAATGAAAATTTTAATTTTGTCTTTTTATTTTGAATATTGAAATTTTTGTTGCTCACATGATTTTTTTTTTTTTTGTTTTGTTTGTTTTTGTTGCTTTTTTTTTCTCTTTTCTTCATTATATAAAAAAACTTAGATTCTTTTTCTTACTTTTTTCCAAAAATATATATAAATTTTTAAAAGACTTCTTTAGTTCCGATAGATAAAAAAAAATGAGAGGGTCCCTTTTATCGTATCTTAAAAGGGTGGGGAATACAGATTTGCTTGAAAGAGGGGAATACACATTTACTTGAAAAAGTTTTTCAATAATTATTTTTTTTTTATTATATTTTATCGAAAATCCGATTGTTGTGAATAATGTATCAAAAATATTTAGATTGTTTTAGGGGAATTCTATGTTTCCTTATTATTAGTTGTAACGCTCAAAAATTGAGCTTCGGTCATGCCTATAAATACACTCGAATTTTCATATCCGAGTTTACTTCTAATATTGTCGAGTGAATCGAATTGAAAAGAGGCAAACTCAAATTGAGCTCATCTTTGAGATCAATTTCCTAAAATGGTTTTTAATTTATTTGTAACAGATTTGACTTTGAGAGTTGTCACCTATTTTTCTTCCTCAAAAATTAAGAAATAAAATATTTTTGAGATTCGGTTTTGGGCTCGGTGCATTTACATGTGGGAAATGACTATGATGTTGTGTCCCGCATTTCCGTTAAAGACGGTCTCTACTTTGAATATTTGACATTTTTTGAAAATGTGATTCTTACACTTTTTTGTTTATCTTATGCTTAGTTTGCACTTTATTTTTCTCTACATTTCTAATTTATTTTCATATTTCTAGAAAACAAAGGATTTTCTTATCCAGGCATGCGACTAGGTTCGTCATTTGGAAATATAGGAAAATATTAGGTAAGACTTTAACATACTTATAGGTAGGATGCCAACCGGAAAAACTTGAAATAATTATAGATATATCATTTAGTTCATCAAATATTGAGGTTTAATTTTATAAGAATGTAGGAAATTTTCATGAATATTTTATATAATTTAGGCACAAGTTTTTTTGGGAAAAACGGTTAATACCATTTCATTAAAAATCTCAAAAATGGGAGGGTCAAGAATCATGGCTAAACAGACCCTAGCTATGATTAAAGGATGACAAATGCACTAAGAATTAGGCTTACACAATTAGAAACAACCCCAGCAGAACTTGGCAGAAGGGAAGAGTCTGGAAAAAAATCTACTACACCTGACCTGGAAAAAGGCAGGTTCGATGTTGATATTGTGTCTTTGGCAGCGATTACATTGGATCATCCACACAAATTCAAAATCTCACAAGAAATAAAAGAGAAATGTGTCAAAGCTTGGGAGTTTGTAATTGTAAATCACTTTATAGGTAATACTAAAGTGTCATTCAATGCTGTTAGAAGTCCCCTTATGGAATTATGGGGAAAAGTTGGTATAAAAAGAGTTACTGTCAATGATCATGGATTCTACTTCCTCCCCTTTCGTAATGGTAGTGAGATTTAGGGAATTATTAAAAGTGAGTATACTTTCATCAGGAATCAAAGGTTCAAATTATACAAATGGAGTGAAGAACTCAATACAAGTCACAAACTGCCCGAGCTTGAGAAAATCTAGGATAACCTTAAGAATATTCATCCACATATATGCAGTCCAGTTGGGCTTGCATACATTGCAAGTATGATTAGAAAACCCCAAATGTTTGACTCAACTATTGAAGGTTCCTTTCATCGTTAGAGGAAGGAGAAGAAAGTTTCTCAATAAAAACGGAGGGCATGGGAAAATTCTAGGTTGGGATAGTTAGGTTTTAATGTAGTCTTTTCTGTTTGTAATCTCTGGGTTTTTTAGAATGTATGAATGTTACTAATAAGTTTTTTAGGGTCTTTTGATTGTCATCCTTAATCATAGATAGAGTTTGTTTAGCTTTAATTTCTAACCCTCCCACTTTTTGGACTTTAATGAAATGGTTTTAACCGTTTTCCAAAAAAAACTATTAAAGGTTATGAAATGGCGTCTGTTGCTAGGGTCAGTGTTGAGATACACCATGACAACTATCTTCCATTGAAGCTTGAGCTAAATGATAAGCTATGAAATTCTTTTGAAATCAGGGTACAATATGAATGGATGCCGAATAAATGTGCTAGATGTAGCACGTTCACTCATTCTATTAAGAATTGTCTAGTTAATAATGGTCAAGCATCTAATCCAGTCAGTCAGTCCAGCTCTATAAATCCTGCTAGAGAAGTAGCGTCAGCTAAGGGGGTTGCACCGGATGATAATGAGAATTTGGTTCAGCTAATTGGGCAGGATCCTAAAAATCAAACTCAAGTTGACAGAAGAAGAGTGGAGATTCAGATGGGAAGTGAAACTCAAGAAATTCATTATGCTAACAGTAAGAACGAGGTTTAGAGATTTAAAAAGTCGGGGGCAGAATCAAACTGTTGATCATGAAAGGATCAAGGGGAAAAGGTTGTGGAAGTACAAATGGGTTAAGGTTTAGAAAAAGATTAAAAAATATGTTTGGAATTGGCACAAGATCAAGAGTTAGGTTGAAGCTCAGAACAGAAGTTAGAATGCAGAAGATTTGATTCAGGTTCCAAGACATGAAGAGATTAGTGAGGCTCAGGTTCAAGAAAATAAAAATATGGGTCAAAATGTTGAGAATCTTAATCAGGTTCAGGTAGAAAGTAAAATCAGAGTGAATAAAAGGAAAGTGAGAAAGTTGAAGTGTATTTGGGTTCAGAAAAATGTTAGGTTGCAAGATCATGGTTGAGGTCGTAATGCAGAACAGGTTCTAAGTCAAGAAAAGAAGCAGATTGCGAATTTATTTGATCAAGGTTAGATTTAGGGTAAATTAGATCAGGTTGAGGATCGGAGGGATGAATGTTCAGTTCTGGGTTATGAGCAAACGCTTGATGCGGAGGTGCTTAATGAGGATTAGATTCGTAATGGGCTGGATCAAGTTGTTAATCAAAAAGTAGAAGGTTTGGGTCTGGGTCAAAATGGTGGAAATGTGAAGGAAAGGCAGATAATTTTGAAGCATGTTATGATCAGAGGTAGAATGGTAATGTTGAGGAGGCTAGGATCATGGGTCATAGACAGAAACTTCAATAGGATAATCAAGACCGGAGTAATGTGGGTGTTGGAAAGTTAAAAAGCGACCAAGGAACCCAGGGCACTGTGGATGCTGAGAGGTTGAATAGTGACTAAGTAATGCTAAATCATCTGGACGCTAACAATCTTGAAAGTGACCGAGAAGCTCAGATCCCTATAAATGCTGCGAAGTTAGGAAGTATTCATAAAACTAAGGGTCCTAAAGAAGGTCGGAACTTAGGGTGAAATCAGTAGAGTGGAATTTATAAGGATGCTAGTAATACTGAAGAAGACCGAAGAGATTTGGACCGACATGGTGCTAGAAAGCTCGATCCAAATTGTGAAAATGCAAGCATTTAAGGCCGAGGATTTTCTAATCAGGACCGAGGTTTTCGAATCCGTCAAGGTGTAGGGAAAATGGGTCTTGACCGACGTTTTTGCCATGGAGCTGGGAAATTAAACTTTGACCGAGAGTTTTTGGTTCTCAATAATGAAGCAACATTGAATTGCGACCTAAATTTTTGACAGGGTACTAAAAAAATGAACCCCGACTGAGGATGATTGGGTCCTAAAAATGCAGATCATAAACGAGACCAAAAATCCATGGGTCTTAAAATTTCCCCAACACTGAACTATTACTATGAAGATCTGAATTTCAGAAATGATTCAGATTTTATTTATAACTAGGAGAATCTAGGACCTGACAAAGCACCTAACTCAAGACACGACCAAGAAATTAAAAGAACCGAGGAAGCTCCAAAAATGGGTCGCAATCATAATATTCAAGATTCTGAGGATGTTTCTCATATGAATTGCAACCTGAATCTAAATATTTCTAATCAGGTTGGTTGTGATACAAAAGAGAAAGTTGTATGTGAACTGGGAGCCATTGACACCCTAGGTGAGTCGCCTCTAGGTCCTAATCCTCGGTCTGGAACTCATGATCGGTCTGGGACTGGTACACTTGGGCAGGATATTTTATTAAAGAAGAAAAAGATAATCAAAGATGCAGGGTTGGACTGCAACAAGTTCTAGGTAGTAGTGCTAATATTGGAAAGAGGATTAGTGAGCAATTTACAACAGATCCCGGGTTAGTAGGGTCTGGGTTAGTTGGGTCTAGGTCGGAAGATTCTGGGTTGGAAACCCCCAAAGTAGTTATGTTTGGGTCGATAGTGTATAGGTTAGCAGGCTCTTGTGGTGTGAGTTTTGGGTTGATTGAGAATTGTAATACATCGGTTAAAAGAAGACAAGTTCTTGATGGAAGAAAAACGAAGGTTGAAGCCAGATTGTTAGAATTTCTATAGATGGCTGTGAATATATTGATGTGGGTATGTTGGACAGAAGAACATGTGATTCAAATGTGACTGACCCGATTCTAATGGCAGACTTGACCAAGACACACAGTGTTTGTCATTTGACAAAATGGAGAGCCTTGAGCATAAATGCAACGATAAGGGAGGATTTAGTAGTGACATGATCCCTCTTACCTCTAATGAGACAAACCAATCTGTTTCCATAGAAGACAACCAATATAGTGGTGCTTATGATTATTATGATATTGAACATAACATTGGCTGTGAAGTTGAAATGGCTAAGTGGCAAGCTAGCCATGATGAGATCGAAGAGTAGGAGTCCAACCCGTATATCCATTCATGAATATAATGACATGGAATATACGCGGGCTCAATGACCCCATCAAAAGAAAGGAAATCAGAAGGGTCATTGATGATAAAAATTTAACCATTATTGGAAATTTTGAGACTAAGATGAAGAGTCGAAATGTGGACGTATTTTAAGGCCTTTGTATGGACAACAACTGAGATTTGGTGCACAATTCAAACATGAGGACAAGCATGATTTGGATAACTTGAGATACGAAAGTGATTGATGTTAAATTGCTGCATTTGTCAGATCATGTCTAACAGTTGAAGTTAAAAGGAAAATTGATGATAATCTTTTTCGTTTCACAATCGTCTATGACAATAACTCGGGGTCAGACAAAAGGTTGTTAACTAAAAGAGACAAGGTTAGAAGTCAGATTGTGAGGATAATTGTTGAATGATGTGATTAATTTGTTGTGGGTATGTTGAACAGAAAAATATGTAATTAAAATAAGACAGACCCTATCTCCAATGACAGTATAGACCAAGACACACCATCTATGTCTACTAGCAAAGTGTAGAACCTTGACAATGAAAAGGGAGAAGTTGGTAGTGACCCAAGCTTCTTATGATGCAAACCAATCTGTGTCCATAGAAGACAACTAAGATAGTGATGCTTATGATTATTCTAATGTTGAAGCTAGCATTGGCTGTGAATTTGAAATGGTTGAGCAACATGATAGCCATGATGAAACCGAAGAGCAGGGGTCCAACCCGTATATCCATTCATGAATATTATGACTTGGAATATACAAGGGCTCAATGACCCCATCAAAAGAAAGGAAATCATAATGGTCATTGATGATCAGAATTTGACCATTATTGGAATTCTTGAGACTAAGGGTGAAGAGTCGAAATGTGGACGGAATTAAAGGCCTTTGTATGGATAGTAGTTGGGATTTGGTGCACATTTCAAACACGAGGACATGCAAGATTTGGGTAACTTGGGATACAAAAGTGATTGATGTTAAATTGTTACATTCTGATGATCAGGTCATAATGGTTGAAGTTAAGAGCAAAATTGATGATAATCTTTTTTGTTTGGAAATCGTCTATGGCAGTAACTCAGGATTAGACAGAAGGTTGTTATGGCATTGTTTAAATGCTCGGATTGAGGACAAAGACCCATGGGAAGTGTTAGGTGACTTCAACGTCATAAGGGCTGAAAACGAAAGGAACCCAGAATCTGAATTTATACAAAATATGATCGACTTTAATGAGTGTATTAGAGACATTAGTTGCGTTGAACCTACCAATTCTGGAAATTTCTGTACATGATCCTCGATGAGAGGTGATGAGCAAGTTAGGAAGAGCAGAATCGATATGGGTCTTATTAATGCGGAGTGAACAACTAGATATCCAAGAAGCCATATTCATGTCATAAATTTGGGAATTTATGACCATTGTCCTAACAAGCCCTTATGGGAAAAAGAGAAGAAAGTGAGACGACCATTCAAGTTCTTCAATTTTTGGATGGAGAATGACAACTTCAAAAGTATTATAAATGAGGTAGGAAAAACAAGTTAATAGCACCAACATGTTTCGGGTTTTGGAAAAATTGAAACTCCTAAAAAATCAGCTTGTCAAGTTTGATATAAAAAAATTCAGCAACATCTCTAAAAGTGTGATGGATGCGAGGGATGATTTAGAGGAGGTTTAAGGGTGTTTACTTGAATATGATGTTGATATTCAACTACGGGAGGAGGAGAAAACTTCCATAACCTTGTTTAGAAAACTTAGTACAATGGAGGAGAGCTTTACAAGGAAAAAGTCGAGGCAAAACTGGATTTCTCTTAGTGATAAGAACACTGCTTTTTTTCTATCGGAAGTGCTCATCTAGAAACCTTCGAAACAACGTCTATAGACTTAGGAAAGACAATGGATAATTTGCACAAGGGCAAGATCATATTTAGGAGTTGGTTGTCTAATTCTATCGGGGTCTTATGGGTACAAAAACCGGGCAGCAACATAGTCATCTTAACACACTTTACCATATTGTTGACAATATGATATCGGTTGATGATAGTCGGGATCTAATTGAGATGGTTACATAGAAGATGTTAGGAAGGCTTTGTTCAGCATTAATGGAAATAAACGTCCCGGTCCGGACTGTTTCAATGCGAAATTCTTTAAAGAGAACTGGCATGTTATTAGACATGACGTTACTGAGGGGGTGTTAGAGTTTTTTAGGAATAGGAGGATGCTTAAACAATGGAACGTCACCATCCTTAACCTTATCCCTAAAAACTCTATGCCCGAAAAAATCCAAGATTTTAGACTCATATCGTGTTGCAATGTTATGTATAAGATTATTTCAAAAATTCTTGCTAAATATTTTCAAAAAGTGATTTCTAAAATTGTGAGTTTAGGACAATCAACTTTCATCCCCGGTAGATCTATATCATATAACATACTTCTAATGCATAATATTCTTAAGGGTTATGATAGAAAAAATATATCTCCGAGAGTTGCTTTTAAGATTGATATCTATAAGGATTTTGACTTTGTCAAATGATGGACTATCCACAATTTTCTTTTTGTTTATGGTTTCCCTAGAATTTATATTGATTGGATTATGTAGTGTATCACTACCTCTCATTTTGTAGTTTGCGTCAATAGCGTTCATAGAGACTACTTTAAGGGTGCAAACGGAGTGAGGCAGGGAGACCCTCTCTCTTCGTCCATACATTCAAATATTTAGTACGACTAAGAATAACTGAAAGCTACTTTTTCTTTAACAAACAATTTTAAATATTTCATTAATCGCATCTTGCGATTGTCTCATTAACATTGTTGGTGCACATTTCCACATCACACATGGTGACCTAATAGAATGTTGTAACTCAATTGTACTAATTACTACTTATCCAACTTCTTCATTACCATTACCATTGGTCTACCATATAATCAATGAAATAGACTAGATAGATAGATCATACATGGTCTATCATGATGATTGAGCATTTAAGACTTGAATTTGTGTTGATTGAATATGTGAATATCTTTGTTGCATGAATACTTCAAAAAAAATTGGAGTATCGGATACACATACAATACGAAAATACGTGTATCAGATACAGTAAAACACGTATCATTGACTTTTCACGGGGTTGACAAATCCAATACGTTTTGGATATGACTTAGATATGTTTTTGGATATGTTTAGGATAAAAAATTAAAAAAAAGTTAAGTATCAAAATCAATAAAAGAGAGAATTTAAAGGTCTTCAATATTTGACCTAAGTTAAAGCATAATCCATTTTCTTACTTTTTCTCTTTCCTAAACATCCATTGTAATGGATATTATAAAAAATAATACGAGTTTCTATTTTTATTTATTTCAATATTAAATTTATATAAATATTATATATATAATTTGTGTATCATAAACGTATTATATCCTATATTTTCATAATTTTGCGTATCCCCGTATCCGTTGATACGATACCTGTATCTGTGCAAAATTGGTGAAGATTGACCTTGTGAGGCAAGGACTTGTGAAGATTGACCTTATGAGACTTAACCCTATGAAGATTGACCCCAGAAGATTGATCCATTATTGTTTGTCTTACTTTGATACTTTAATTTGGCCTTGTGCAATTTGACATGTGAACCTAATATCAATATTACCTAAAATTTAAAAATAGTATTCTAAAACTTCAAAATTAATGTAATGTAGTGTATCCAAATATTAGTATTACCTAAAATTTCAATATTATCAAAAATATAAAAAGATGTACTAAACTTCCAAGTTAACGCAATATAATGTACCTCAATATCAATATTACTTAAAATCTCAAAATAGAGTACTAAACTTTTAAAAATAGTGCAATATAGTTAGGGCTGTGCAATAAAACCGAAAAATTGATAACTCAACCGAACTGATAGTTTACCGGTTTATTGGTTAACTGGTTCTAACAGTTTCGATTAACCGGTTTTTTACTAGTTAAATGGTTCGGTTTTTTGTTGAACTATTTTTTTAACGGTTTAACTGGTAATCGGTAATAATTTAATTATATATTTATATATGTTATTTGTAAATATTAGATATATTATAAATAATATTTAATAATAATAATAATATATATATTATTTATTTTTAAATTTTAAATTATAATTTGTATAGAATTGTTGTAAAAAAAATTAATTTATATAGATATTAGTTTAAATATGGATACTTTTAAAATATATTATATTGTTATAATAATATAATATATTATAAAATATTTTTAAATATATCTATGAAATATTATTATAATATGTTATATTATATTATAACAATAATATAATATATTATAATATAGATAAAAAAAAATGGAGAATAACATAAAAGTCGCAAATAAGAATTTTGAAAAAAAAAAAATCATTTAATAAGTTTAATACTTAATTCAAAAAATTGAATTATCGATTCACGGTTAAACCAGTTAACCAATAAAACCGGTAAAAAACGATACCAATACTGATCGGTTAATCAGTTTGTAAAATAAGAGGTAAAATCAAATTTAACCGGAACCATTTAATCGGTTAACCAACCGGTTGAACACCCTTAAATGTAGTGTACCCCAATATAATATTACCTAAATTCTCAATATTACCTAAAATCTCAAAACAATATACTAAAACTTAAAATTAGTGCAATGTAGTATCCCTAATATCAATTTTACCTAAATTATTTAAAATCTCAAATCTGTACAAAATAGTAAACTAAAATATCAAAATGACCTAAAATTTTAAAATTACCTAAAATATTAAAATTATCTAAAATTTCTAAACATTGCAATATAATGTACTAAAATATCAAATTTATCTCGATTATATCTTGGTCGAGCATTTGCAATACCACCATTTTCATTTCTACATCATTTTTGGTGTCCTTCTTGGCGACAATTAGTAAAATGCATAAAAATACATTTCCTTAACCACTTTAATGAGATTTCAATATCTCGAGAATTTGTTTTATAATTTTTTTCGGTCTACGAACTAATTTTCTTTAAATTCAATGTCATTATGTTATGCCTCTAGTCCTCTTATTGGATTTATGTCAAATAAATTAGATACCTATTTTTTTTTTAACAATGAGATACATAAGTCAATAAAGTATCATTATTAGAGTGACAAATTGCTCAAACAACATGTATTTATATAATATCATGTATATTCAAAAGTCTACAATAATATTTTTCAGTCACTAGATCAACTATGTGATTATGAGTACCATAGGTCACTCATAACTGAATTACCACAATATTTCATGTGACACTCGTGATATAGGGATCTACTAACTTCTAGTTGAAGTTTGGCATTGAAAGATGTTGTGACTTCAACCGTTATCAAATCTATTATAGTGCATATATTTTTCTCCTGAGCAACGATGATGGAGAAATTGAAAGTCTCACACATGTTTTTTATAATATCGCATTTCGTTGTCTTACGTTAACATGCCTATGCTTGTGTCCATATTTTATATGGACTAAAATAACATCTCTTAATCGGTAATTTATTTGGATATGTTGATCTTACGCAATTTCAAAAGTCACTTAGTTTCGTGAAAAAAAATATGTGCTTTGTTTCTGAAAAAAAGTCCTCCCGACTTCTTTTAATCCATTGAATTATACGATAGAATATACAATACATATATAATCAAATAATATAATAATTAAACATACATTTTTCATTTCTCACTTGTCAAATCGACACAATCTTATCATTCAATAACAAGTAAAAAAAACTAACGTCTATGAGTTGATATTTCATCTCCAATATCATTCTAGTCAAAGTTAGGGCCGGTCCTAGGTAAGGCAACCAATGCAGTTGCATATAGACCCCATTTTTATAGTGTCTCATTTTTTAATATTTAATAATATTATATTATTAATATTAATTTTTTCTCTTTTTTCTCTATTAATATTAAATATATACTATAAAAAAAATTTATCTCCTTTTTAATCTCCGTATTATAATATATTAATTATTTATATTTTATTTTTTATTATTAATTTTTTTTTTATTTTTTTACTATTTTAAGGTTCCCAAATTTAAATTTGCATATAGCCCCAAATTTTGGGGCAGGCCCGGGAACGAAATCAATTTATCTCATTCAATTTCTTCTTCAATTGCAAATTGTTTCTACAATTTCTAACCTTTCATCATAAATTGTCCATCCTAATTTAAACCTAAATCAAAAGTGATCTCAACATTAACTTAAATAGAAAATGAATTGAATGATTTTTTTTTTTTTATAAACTAAGCTATTAAACTTTCTAGGTACAAACTAAGACATTAGCCCAAAAAAAATGGATATTTTGAACAAAACACTAATTTAACAACTAAAGTTTTCCTTGAAATGGTTTGTCTGATCATGGGACATTCAGGTCAGCTTATACTACCGGATAGATAGACAGAATCCAATTTGGGGAAGACAAGAATCAAACATTCTTTAAGCTTCAAAGTATAAATTGGGTATTTGAAGAGGGCCCTTCATCAAGCCAACATATTTGAACTTATGCTGGTTGTATTTGTCACTGACTGCTACCAAGGAGCCTCCTCTTTTACCCAACTGCAATTCTTGTATAAGAACACATTCCTGTAAATCGGCAGGTTTGTATCCTGAAAACCTTTCAAGGTTTGCATTCCATGGATGTTTATCAGGGTGGAACATAAACCTGGAAAGGAACACAACAGAAGAAGCAATCATGGATGGCAAGAACTTGACACAACCATAGTCCAGCAAACTCAACTCTGCCAAGTAGCAGCCCAATAACTCAAACTCCAAATCAGGGAATTTGCGATCCTGTTCAGAAATCCTGGAGAATCTTCTCAAGAAGGTATTAATGGTTGGACTGCTGACTTCGAATTTAAGAGACTTAAGTATGTCGGCTTCCATCTTCACCACCTCTTCCTTTTTGTAAGTGTTATCTGTGATGTAGCAGAAGTCATCAAGTGTAGGAGGATTAATCTCTTGAAACTTTGATGCAATCGACATTGAAGTAACGCCAAGCAACTGCAGCCTCTGCTTATTGAGAGGATTAAGAGACAAGAATCTGTCAATGTAAGTGATTGAGAGATGAAGTGTATCAGATTGAAGCTTGTATTCTTCTGCGACCTCCACCAACCAATCCACCAAAACCCCTCTCATGTTTGCAGTCACATCTTTCTGCACCTTGTCGATATAGTCTTGCAGCGGCCTTCTCTTTGCCTCTTTCTCCATGTTATGAAGATAATCGTAGATTTCAGTTACATAACCATCGCACATCTCAGAATCATCAAACTTGGAGGCTGCTGCTTCAATTTCACGTACAGCCGTATGCGTACTAATTAAATTGGAAATCCCATCGAGAGGGGATCTCTTCTTGGCGGGGGAATGCTGCAGATGAGAATCCTGTCCGATCATTGCGTCGGCTGTCCTCTTCTTCCCGAAGCGAGTAACACTCACTGAGTTTACTTTGACAGTCATACCTAATTTCTCTCGCACCCCCACGTCCTATATGATTGATTCTTCCTAGAAGAAGAAAGAGATAGACCAGGAGTAGTGAAGACGACGAAGGAGGGTGATGAATAAGAAGGCATGTTGCCAGAGAAGCAGCCATGTCTGCAAATTTCAAATGTTTTCGAAGTGGCGCTCTCTTTCACATGAAAACCAAAATTAGAACCTCAAATCCCCAAATGTTTGAAAGGGAATGAAAATTAGTATCCCGAATCTCCAAATGTTTCCAAAGGAATGAAAATTTTAATTTTTAATTTTTTATTATTATTTTTAAAAATAGAATAACTTTAATTAGTCCTTTTTTAAGATTGTTAGAGAGAATTTTGTTCTTTTTAAAAAATTATTAGAACTAGATTTTATTTATTTTTTATTTTTAATATTTAGTTAAAATAAGATTTTTCTTCAAAAAAAGGAAATTTTGTCTCCATTCCTCAAACTTTAACAAAAATCAAAATCAAAATTCTCTTTTTTCATTTGATCTATATGAAATATCCTTAGTTTAAATCTATATAAAGGTCTATATAAAGGCTTGGGAGAGAAATAGATTATGATTCTAAGTGTTGATGAAATTTTTATTATTTAATCAAGTAAATGCTATCTCAAATTTATACTATTTTCATGGTTTTGTTTATTTGTTTTGTTGCTCTTTTCCTTTTATTTTCTTTTCTTCTATATAATAAAATAAAAAATTCTTATTTTACTCTTTATATATATATATATATATATTTATATATTGAAAGGATTCAATAGGTCGGATAGATAAAAAAAAAAAATGAGAAGTCCCTTTAATCTATCCAAAAAAAATTGGAAATACACTTTTGCTTAAAAGATTTTTCAATAAATATTTTAGAAGCAAAATTAGAACTCAAATTCCCAAATGTTTGAAAGGGAATGAAAATTAGAATCCCCAATCCCCAAATGTTTGAAAATGAATGAAAATTTTAATTTTTTTTTTAATTTTGTATATTGAATTTGGCTAAATAATTCATTAATTATATAATTGTCTTTTTTTATAAATAATTTTTTTTTAGTGTCACTCAATTTTGAGACTTTTCTTAATCTAAATAATAGAATTAAAATTTAGTTTTCAGATTTTTTTTTTATTTTTAAAAATATAATAAATTTAATAAGTCATTTTTTAAGATTTTTATAGGGGATTTTATTCTTTTTTTAAAAAAAATTATTAGAACTAAATTTTATTTAGTTTTCCTATTTTTAAAATTTTTAATATTTGGTTTAAAAAAGAATTTTTTTTCCGAAAAATCAAAAATGAAAGTCTACATTCCTCAAACATTTACAAAAACAAAAATCAAACTTTTTTTTTTATTTGATCTATATAAAAGATCCTTAATTTAGATCTACGTAAAAGGTTAGAGAGAGAAACGAATTATGATTCTAAGTTTGACGAAACACTCATTATTTAATAAAGTGGATGTTATCTCAAATTTTTACTATTTTTATTGGTTTTGTTTATTTTATTTTATTTTTTTTTTGCTCTTTTTTTTTTTCTCTTTCTACTATATAATAAATAAAAATAAAAAATTAAATTCTTATTTTACACTTTTCCGAAATATATATATATATTTTTAAAAGAGTTGGGAATACACTTTTGCTTTCAAAGAGTTTTTCAATAATTATTTTTCTTTTATTATATTTTATCGAAAATCAGATTAATTGTTGTGAATAATGTATCAAAAATATTTGGATTGTTTTAGGAGAATTCTAGGTTTCTTTGTAATAGTTATTACTTGTAGCTTTAAAAAATCATACTTTGGTCATGCCGATAAATAAGCTCGAATTTTCGTATCCAAGTTTACTCTTAATAAGTTTTTTTTTATATTTATTTTAACAGATTTGACTTTGAGAATTGTCACTTATTTTTCTTCGTCGCAAACAAGGAAAAAAATATTTTTGAGATTCGGTTTTGGGCTTAGTGCATAACTGTTACATGTGGGAAATGACTACGACGTTGTATCCCGCATTTCCGTCTAAAGACAATCTAAAGACTTTGAATATTTGACATTTTTTTGAAAATGTAATTTTTACACTTTCTTTTTCTCATGCTTAGTTTGTACTCAATTTTCCTCTACATTTTTAATTTATTAAGGAGTCATCTTCAACCTCTCGAATACCACGAGACTCCCGGTGTATTGTAAGAAAATCCTAATTCTCTTAATTCAGCACCAAATCGCTTTAAATCAATTCTAAATCGAACCTATGATCATTTCGGACATGTTGTCAAATGTAATTTCATTCTTAACCTTGAATAAGGTTTGTGTAGAGTATATATGTACATGAACATTCTATAACCTAATGGGCCGTATCTCCGGCCCATTTAATTATATATAATAATATAATATCAACTAATATAACATAGTCTAACACCCATCCTCAAGTTGGAGCACGCAAATCACAGATGCCCAACTTGGATCTAAAATGGTCGAATAATTGTTTTCCAAGAGGCTTAGTGAGAATATCAGCCAATTGAGAAGTCGTGGAAACATGGGAAGCAACAATAGTCCCATCCTGGATATGATCCCATAAGAAATGTAAATCCACTTCAATGTGCTTGCTACGCTCATGAAACACTGGATTCTGAGCCATATGAAGAGTTGATTGGCTGTCTAAGTATACATGCATACCCGATTAAGGTACTCCAAGGAACACCATGACCCCTTATATCCACTTCAACTCACAAATCAATACTGCTAAAGATCGATACTCAGCCTCAGCGGAAGATAAGGCCACAATTGACTATTTCTTGGACCTCCAGGACACGAGAGAAGAGCCAAGAAACACCAACCACCCAGTAACCGATCTGCGAGACATGGGATATGATGCCCAGTCCGAATCACACCATCTAGATAACCGAAGATCACAATCACTCCTCAAGAGTATACCCTGTCCTAGGGCATTCTTTAGATATCTCACAAACCGTAATGTTGCCTGATAGTGATCCTGTAATGGGTCATGCATAAACTGAGATAATATATGTACAGAGTAAGCTATATCAGGTCTTGTGAAAGACAAATATATCAATCTCCCCACCAATTGTCAATAGCTCTCAGGATCCTCCATTTGCGCACTCACTGACTCCCCCAACTTATGGTTCTACTCCATAAGAAAACCAGCAGGCTTAGCACCCAGAAAACCAGACTCGGAAATAATATCTAGAACGTATTTTCGTTGACACAAAGAAATTCCCTCAACACTCCTAGCAACCTCAACCCCCAGAAAGTACTTCAGATCCCCCAAGTCCTTCATATGAAAACATGATGATAAATATTGCTTGAAGGCCTCTAGTGTCCCCAAATCACTCCATGATACTATCATGTCATCCGCATATATCAAGACATGTAAGATAGCATCACTGCTCACAAAGGAAAACAGAGAATGATCCGAACGAGACTGGATAAAACCATAAGAAAGCAAGACAGTTGTCAGTTTGACAAACCAACAATGAGGTGCCTGTTTCAGTCCATAGAGAGACTTACGCAGGCGACACACTTTGTTGGTATGACCGAACTCAAAACCTGGTGGTAGGCACATGTATACTTCCTCTGTCATATCACCATGGAGAAATGCATTATGCACATCCATCTGGTGCAAGTGCCAACCCCGAACAGTACTCATTTTGACAACTGGAGCAAAGGTCTCAGAGTAGTCAATCCGCTCAAGCTGATGGTTGCCAAAGACAACTAAACGTGCCTTCAAGCGCTCAATAGACCCATCAAAATTGTGATTGATCTTGTAGACCCATCGACTTCCCAATGCCTTCTTCCCTTAAGGTAAATCCTTCAAACTCCATGTTCCATTGTCCTCCAAGGCTCGTATCTCACTCTGCATGGCTGCGCCATCCAGGATCACGAGAGGTATGTCTGTAAGATTTAGGCTCAACGCCTATAGAAATGGAAGCCAAAAAATTTCAATGTCTCATAGAGAATAAATCATAACTCAAATGATGTGCAAGAGGATACCGAGTACCTGACGAAGGGTCGGAGCCAGATGAATGATGTTTAAGGAAGGTAATATAATCAGTCAACCAAGAAGATGGAGTCCGAGTCCACATACCTATGCCCAACTGTGGCTGTTTGACGCTTGACTACGGCTGTTCAACGCTAGACTCGCTCGCCTGCTGCACAACCGGCGAACCAGACTCCTAAGTAGAGCCCTGCGCATTAGTCTCCTTCACCGAATCTTGCGCACCAGCCTCTTCGCCCAAAGCCCTCTCTAGCTCATCGGACACCATGAACTCTCCTACTGAAACCTGGTCTGGTGCCTCCTCCACAACACTAATGGGAGGAATAGAGACAAGACAATCCATAGGGGCAAAAGGAAACTCATTTTCATAGAAAACAACATCACGAGACACAAAAACCTCCTTAGTTTCCCAATCCAATAACCTCCACCCATTCTTATCAAAGGGATAACCCAAAAATACACACTTACGACTAGCAAACTTGTCACGACGAGAGTGTAAATCAAAGGCATAACAGAGGCAACCAAAAACACGCACATTATACAGAGTGGGAGCGGTACCACCATATAACACCTTATAAGGAGTACGAAAGCCCAAAACACGAGAAGGAGTCCTATTTATCAAGTAGCATGCAGTAAGAACACATTCCCCCCAATACTCAATATGAATAGAACTCTAGAACATGACAACCCGTGCAACATTCAAGATATGTCGATGTTTCCTCTCCACTCTACCATTTTGTTGAGGAGTATGCACACAAGAATTTTGAAATAATACACCAGTCTCAGAAAAATAAGATTTCAAACAATTAAATTATGTTCCATTGTCAGTTCTTACATGTCTAATATCAACTCCAAATTGTCTTTTGACCATAGTAATAAACTGTATAAAGATAGTGAAAACTTCAGTTTTAACAGATAAAAGAACTACCCACACAGCTTGACTAAAATCATCAACCAAAGTAAGAAAATAACGTGCTCCATTAGAGGAGGGAACAACATAAGGACCCTAAAGTCACAGTGTACTAAATCAAAAATACTCCTAGCATATGAATCACTGTCATAAAAAACACTCCTAGACTGTTTGTCCTGATGACTGATATCACAAGGGCTAACACTAGAAGAACGACGAGTAACACTAACACCAGGTAAATGCTGCAGCACACTGTCTGAAGGATGCCCCATCCTACTATGCCAAATCCTCAGACTCTCAGTTAGGCAGACAAAAAGTGACGCCAGAACACTACACCAATAGTAGAGACCCCCCTTCATTCACTTGCTTCAATCACCTTCCTAGTACTACGGTCCTAAAAAGTACATAAATGAGATGAGAATGAGATATCACTATGATAATCATCAATCAATTGAGTAATAGAAATCAAGTTACAGGTTAAAGATGGGACAAATAAAACATTTTTCAAAGTAATCTCAGGAGATAAGTACACAGAACCCAGTATATGAGCAGTAACAATGCTACCATCGGGTAGAGAAATGGGACACTCCGTCACCACAAAGCAATCAACTAAACAGTCTTGGACCCTAGTGGCATGTAAGATAGCACCTAAATCAATAATCCAAGATAAATGATACTTACCACTCAAACGATCAGTGCAAGAACCATCGTTACTAGCTAGGCGAATGAGATTCTTCCAATAAGTGGGAGTTAAACCAGGAATAGGGAATGAACCATGTTAGGGTGAAGGGGGATGCTCCACCAAACCCTGCGCACCAGCTGAACCCGTGCCAAAGCCTCCAACGAAACTCGGAACTACGATAGTAGCCTAATCACCTCTAGCCTGCGCACCTCCAACTGAGGCACCTTTAACCGTCACGCCTCTGCGTCTGGGATCACCACATTGCCCTTTACGTTGTCGCTCAAGAAACCACTCTAGAAACCCATGCTTATCAAAACAGTCAGCAACATCATGTCCCGGTTTCTTACAGTGAGAACACACCAACTTTGATTTATCAACCACATTAGAAGGGCGAGAAGATAAAGCAAAGATTTCATGAGAGACGACCTTCTAATTAGCATTACGGGCATCCTCAGCTTCACGAAGCGTTTGATAAGCACTATTCAACGTGGGTGGGGGTTTCTGAGCCAATAAAGCAGAACGAGTAGAAGAATACTCAGAGCTCAAGCCCCCCAAAAACTAATGATAATTCTCTGCAACTGTGTCGGGGGCCTGCCACACTCACATATCAGAAGAGGAAATAAGAAAACTTGCTCCTCTCATAGGCGTTTTAATGCCCCAAAGTAAGAAGAGATAGACATCGTCGCAGATTGGTTATAGGAAGACAATCCACGAAGAAAGGAGTTCTGACGGGTTCCATTCGAAACAGCATAACGCTCCTCAAGCAGACTCCATAGGTGTTGTAATGTCCCAAAGTAAAAAGAGATAGACATCATCACAGACTGGTTACAGGAAGACAATTCACTAAGAAAGGAGTTCGAAATAGCATAATGCTCCTCAAGCAGACTTCATAAAGGGCCCACCTCATCATAGTAAGGAATCTCACCACGCAATTTAGGATCAATGGTGTTTAATATCCATTAAACTAATATTGCCTGAACAACATGCCAATCCTCCAATCATGCCAAATCACCCTCTAATTTCATCACAGTACCATTTAAAAAACCCATCTTACGACGAGCCATCAAAGATAAACGAAATGATTTTGACCACTCAACATAATTATTAACCTTCAAAACAACATAAGTAATAACGAGACCGGACAAATCAGTACTACTAAAAAAATGGGTCCTTCGGAGGTTGGCCTCCACCAGCCGCGCCTGTACGAACTGAACCAGTAGCTCCACCGAACGTCGCTTGCTGCAGCAACATCGCAAGCTGCTAAGCGAAACTCATCTCCGCGGCTAGGCCGCCGGAAGACTGCAATTCCGCGTCGAAGACGCCGAAAATATCATCACCGTTTGACATATCAGCGGTGATTAGACAAAATATTGGGTAGGGTTTAATATTTAGATAGGCTCTAATACCATGTCAAATGTAATTTCATTCTTAACCCTAAATAGGGTTTGTGTAGAGTATATATATATATACATGAACATTCTATAACCTAATGAGTTGTATCTCTATCCCATTTAATCACATATAATAATAGAATATCAACTAATATAACATAGTCTAACACATGTATAAACATTTTAATACCAGCCTAAACTATTCTACAACATATCTTGATAAAAAATCCGAAGGTTTCACTATTCTCCAAAAAATTTATTCTAATGCCTCAAACATTGATTAAATTAACTAATAATATCCTAAACCATTTTAGAAAATGTTAAGATCATTTTTAAGTTGTTGTTCTTGAGTGCAACAACTTATTTATCCAGAAAATCAATTTTGAAATTCGACATTTCTGATTTAGCTCGTTTAGATCAAATCAATTCAGCCAAAAAAATTTAGTCAATTTAAGGGTCAGTAATATGCAATCAAATTAGAGAATGAATAGCTTAAACTGGAAACTCAAACTCAACTTTCTTGAATTTTTATTTTTGTCAAGCACAAGAGTTACAGGTTGAATGAAGACTTACAACTGGTTTAGAAAGTTTCTAACAAGTTTAGGGGAATTTCCAGTCGAAAAAGAAATGTGTTTGAATGTCCCTTTCACAAATTAGAACTTTTTCGGCAAGGTGCTCCGACGACAAATGTGGATTTCTTTCCTTTCAGCTTCCTTGGCTCTCTCGGAATTTGTTTTTGGCTCACTTTCTATGTATTTTAATGTGGAAAATTGCCTATTTTATTTATAGTGGCATGTGATGTTGGAGGTTCTTTAGCCTTTTAATGTAGGACAAATACATAAACTACTTATTCATTATATTTTCTTTCCTTTCTTTTTCACTTTCCCATATTTTGTCATTTTAACATCACTTTTCTATAATAATTCCAAAACAATGTCATGCTGTATCATTTGTGTCATTCGTGCATCTGTTCCACACATGCTGATAGTGGCGGACCCAAAAATATTTTCTCAGGGGTCAAATACATAGTAACGTAGCATTTTTTGGCGATCAAATAAATATAAAATTTTACTCGGTAATTACATAAAAATACTAATAAACATAATTACAAAATACTAACAAGCACAATTACTAAATTATTCTTGTCCATGAGTCGTTACAAAAGAAGACAAAACATCTTCATTACGTTGACTAAACCAATCAATCAATTCAAGAAAATTACTTTTATTTGATGAACTACTTGACTTATCATGTCCTTGAAAATGTAATCATTTCCTTAATAGATAATGTGTTACATCAAACATTGTCGTTAAACGGGTGCGATAATTTATTTCTATATCACGACCATGTGTACGTAAAACGTTTCTCACGCTAATTCTTTGATCTTGAAATGATTCAAATTAAATTATATCTTCATTATGACAACTATTTGAAGTTCCCATATGACGATTGAATCTTTCTAATGCCCTTTTCCAATTTTTGTACCCATCTTCTATAAAGGTATCATCTACATATTCTCTATTTAAAGGCTTGATTAGATAACACCAAAAACAAAATGATACATCTTTTGATATGCTATATTCTAACCATGTATATTTAACCATGTACATTAGACTCATTAGTAGGCTCATTAATTGATTGAGAAGGCTCAGGCTGGTCATGTGATGTAGAAGTACAAATTCGTTTATAGAACATCTCCATTATTCTATATCCTACATAAAATAAATATGTGTCACAACCCTAGCCCCCTAAATAAAATCTAACAATTACATTTATTTGTTGAAATAATTTAAAACTAATTTAAAATTAAGAAATATAAAATAATATTTTACCCTTATATTTATATAATTTGTTATTTTAATCTTTATTTTATAAGTAACTTGTATTATTAATTATATTGAAATTAATAATATATATATATATATAATTATAATATAAATGTAGTTTTAAAATAAATAATAATATTATATAATTTTCATTATTTTATATATAATTCTTTATATTTTAACTTATATAAATAAATTTGACCTCTCTTATATATTTCAACTCCAAAACTAGCAGAACAAAGTCTTATTTGTTAAATATATATATATATAATATCTTAAAACTTTTACCCTGGTTAGGGGAGGCCCGCCCCCCGAGGCCCCTAGTAGGTCCGCCAATGCATGCTGATTATGCTGATTATGTGTTTTAAGCTACAATTTTTTTATCAAAAAAATATTTTTTTTCATTAATCATATCTTGCAATTTTCTCATTAACACTGTTGGTGCACTATTCAACATCAGGTCTGATGGCATAATATCATATTGTAACTCAATTGCATTAACTGCAACTTATACACCTTCTTTATTACCATTACCTCTACATGAACCAACTACAATTGGTCCACCATATAATCTACGAAATAGACTAGATAGATCTTGTGTGGCAGGTCAGTATAATTAGGCATGTCAAGTTTGAATTTTGTGTTAACGATTGAATTTGTGCTGATTGTTTGGCCTAATTTGATACTTTAATTTGTCCATGTGCAGCTTGACCTGTACATCCAATATCAATATTACCTAAAATCTCAAAATAGTATACTAAAACTTCCAATATGGTGAACAGAATATTATTTATATTTCAAAGTCTACGAGAACATTTTTCGGTCACTAGATCAATTGTGAGTATCATGTCTCACTTATACGAACTTCTACAATATTCCAAATGACACTCATGATATTATGATATTGAGATGTACTAGCTTCTAGTTGACGTTTGGCATTGAGAGATCTTGTGAGATTACTTAAGAATTTATATGTGATTACCAATTCCCTTTTCCACGACTAGCACCATTATCAATTCTATCACAGTGCATATATTTTTTTCTCAAGCAACGATAAAGGAGGAATTGAAAGTTTCACACATTGTTCTCTATAATATCGCATTTCGTTTTCTGACGATCGAAATACATATGTCCATATTTTTGTAGGGAATGAATCAACACCTATTACAATACTAATCATCAATCTTAACAATGGTAGAATATTCCAATCTAATTTACCTGTCACCACCTTTCTAATTCTTTGAACTAGTTTCGTGCACAAAATATGTATTTTGTTTCTAGAAAAATATTCTCACAACTTCCGACAATTCATTGAATTAAATGAAATAATCAAACAATATAATAATCAAAACATATAATTTTTAGTGATTGTCAAATAAACACCGTTGTGTCGTTCAATAACGAGTCGGTATTTTCGGTTCCAATATCATTCTAGCCCAAGTGTTCAACAAAATCACGAAATGTCGATTAAGTTCTTCTTCAATCGCAAACTGTTTCTGCACTTTCTAACCTACCATCGTTAACATATTTATCCTAGTTTAAACGTAATCAAATGTCTAATCAAACGTGATCTCATCGTTAACTTAAATAAGAAAATAAAGAGCAATTACTTATACAAAAATCTAATATCATTTCATTTAAATGGAATTTTTTAGAAACTAAACTATTAAACTATAAATAGGTACAAACTAAGACCTTAGCCTAAACATTAGATATTTTGAACAAAAACACCAATTTAACACCTAAAGTTTTCCTTGAAAGGGCTTTTCTGATCGTGGGTCATTCAGGTCATCTTTATACGAATTAAATAGATTTGGGGAAGACAAGAACAAACATTCTTCAACCTTCAAAGTATAAATTGGGTATTTGAAGAGGGCCCTTCATCAAGCCAACATATTTGAACTTATGCTGGTTGTATTTGTCTCTGACTGCTACCAAGGAGGCTCCTCTTTTACCCAACTGCAAGTCTTGTATAAGAAGAACACATTCCTGTAAATCTGCAGGTTTGTATCCCGAAAACCTTTCAAGGTTTGCATTCCATGGATGTTTATCAGGGTGGAACATAAACCTGGAAAGGAATACAACAGAAGAAGCAATCATGGATGGCAAGAACTTGACACAGCCATAGTCCAGCAAACTCAACTCTGCCAAGTAGCATCCCAATAACTCAAACTCCAAATCAGGATATTTGCGATCCTGTTCAGAAATCCTGGAGAATCTTCTCAAGAAGGTATTAATGGTTGGACTGCTGACTTCGAATTTAAGAGATTTAAATATGTCGGCTTCCATCTTCACCAGCTCTTCCTTTTTGTAAGTGTTATCCGTGATGTAGCAGAAGTCATCAAGTGTTGGAGGATTAATCTCTTGAAACTTTGATGCAATCGACATTGAAGAAACGCCTAGCAACTGCAGCCTCTGCTTATTGAGAGGATTAAGAGACAAGAATCTGTCAATGTAAGTGATTGAGAGAAAAAGTGTATCGGATTGAAGCTTGTATTCTTCTGCAACCTCCACCAACCAATCCACCAAAACCCCTCTCATGTTTGCAGTCACATCTTTCTGCACCTTGTCGATATAGTCTTGCAGCGGCCTTCTCTTTGCCTCTTTCTCCATGTTATGAAGATAATCGTAGATTTCAGTTACATAACCATCGCACATCTCAGAATCATCAAACTTGGAGGCTGCTGCTTCAATTTCACGTACAGCCGTATGCGTACTAATTAAATTGGAAATCCCATCGAGAGGGGATCTCTTCTTGGCGGGGGACTGCTGCAGATGATAATCCTGTCCGACCATTGCGTCGGCTGTCCTCTTCTTCCCGAAGCGAGTAACACTCACTGAGTTTACTTTGACAGTCATACCTAATTTCTCTCGCACCCCCACGTCCTATATGATTGATTCTTCCTAGAAGAAGAAGGAGATAGACCCGGGGAAAATAAGACGACGAAGGAGATGATGATATGGCCTTTGATTTGGGAGGGTGATGAATAAGAAGGCATGTTGCCAGAGAAGCCGCCATGTCTGTAAATTTCAAATGTTTTCTCTGTGGCGCTCTCTCTCAAATGAAAACAAAATTAGAACCCCAAATTCCAAAATGTTTCAAGGGGAATGAAAATTTAAATAATTCAAAACAATATTTTAGTTTAGACTTGTAAAGAAGATATTTAACATAATATAATAAATAATTTGTATTAATTTTAACATAAAAATATTATATATATATATATATATATATATATATATATATATATATATATATAATGTTTTAAAAAATTATTACAAATAATTATAAAGTAAAATTTACATAGACACTTTTGACCTTCTTTATTGGGCATTTCCAATTGTTTTCACGTTATTTAAATTAAAGTCTTTTAATATTAATATATTTTAAATAAAATTTGCAATTGATAGACTATAAAAATCATGTAGATAAGTTTAAATTTATTATTTATTTTATTTCAAAATTCTATTCTTTAAATAATTATTTGATTTGAAATTGATATAAATCATGAAAAAATTCACTCTTTTCTTCTTCTTTTGTTTTAAGATACTCACCATTTTATCACCTCTTTTTTCAAAGAGATTCCTCGTAGAGTGAGGTTTCTTCCACGTTTCGACGAGTTTGAATATTAATCCTTATTGGTGAGATGATAGATGGAACCGTTTGGTGTGGTAGTCCTGACAACAAACTTGATCATTAAATTAGTTAATATTGCTAACTTATCTGTTATTTGTTGAAGAGTAGCTTTTATTTTAGCAAACTAAGTTGAAAAACCTTATCTTTATCAATTTTTAGAGTTCTTTTGGCCATTTTTTGGAGCACAAAACGTCCAGTTTTTGGATCGTGAGATCTTATCGGCTTGTGGTAGTGGACTGCGACTAGCGAAGAGAAAGAGATAACTCGAAATTCCTCTATGGTTGGGCACTTATAGCTTTCACCGAGGAAGTATGCACGTTTTTCAGGGTTCCACTGTTGTTGCATCTCCATCATTAAAGTTATATTCACTTTGAAGTTTATGAATCTTATGATGGGGATGAAGCCATAATTTTGATAATTCCATTTGTTAGTGTGGAAGTTATCGATCCAGGGAATCAACTCGATATCCGTTAGCATGGACATCGTTGATCATTGTGATAGAAGAAGAGTGGAGTATTATAATTGTAAAAACTAGAGCAAATGCATATGCAAATAACATGACTTAGAGTAAACATCTCATAAAGTTTTAAATACTTGCTTTTTTTAAAAGAACTACCGATTTTTCATATTTAAAAATATCGGTGTTCTAGGTTTGCTATACTAGGATTTCTAACTTTTTTCGTTTATACAAAAATGGGTAAAACTAGAGCCCTTCTTTAGGGGGAGCGGGTTCGGCCGCAGTAGGTAGACGTTATAAAACCTTCACATTCTTATTTCTCTTGCTGGTATCAGAACTCATCGATGATCTGGTCGATATAGTTCTTCCTGTCTTTTGGGATGCTCATCTTGACTGCGTCGTTCCACAATTCAAGGTAGTTTACAAATTCGTTGGTTCGATGGGCCTATATATGGCGACCATGCAGTCACGATAGGGAGACATGCAATCTCACCCGAATTGCTTAAAAAGCTCGTTGGTGTAGTAAAAAATGATCCATTTCAGACCCATAAGCATGATCATGGGTTGATCATCTATATGGTAGACCATTTTCTTAATATCATACCAAGGTAAAAGCTCACATATGGAGTCGTTGTCGTCGTCGGACATTTCCGGCTTAACACCCCTAATGTGTCGATATTGGAAGAAAACACTCGTCACATTGCTAGGAAGTGGAGGAGGTATACGTTCCATCTTTTCCAATAGCCAATATAAAGGATGATTGGAGCCCCTATCTTGTTGAGATAGCACATGAAATAGGATTCGCTTAAACCTAGCAATGTCTCAACTAAGATGATTCTCGTGGGATTCGTATTTCTTTCCCTAAGGTGATAAACCACTACCAGTACTTTAGAGGATAATGAACAATTGTCTGTTGGGGCGAGGAAATAGTGAGTAAACATGATTGTCATGGTGAGTAGGGAGGTACTAAAGTTTAATGGGATTTCTCCAGTTTGAGTGGCTTGGTTTACCCAACGTGGAAGGTCTAGGTACGTTCTTGCCATGATTTTAACTGTTGTGGTCTTCGTATAGCCGAATTCCTCATGGAATAGACGCCTAAGAGACATGGACTCTGTGTATAGATTAAGTCTTATGATGTTCTTGTTATCGATCATCATGATGGCCTTGAATTCTTTGATGGTCGGACAAATCTGGCAATCTCCTAACATGAAGGCCATACGCATCGGGTCCATTTTTGTTGCATTTCCATCATGAAGTTATGATGGATCCAGAAGTAGGTGTATTTGAGAGCAGTACTAAGACCGTAGACTCGATAGTACTATTCCGCTCCATGGAAATTGTGAGTCTAGAAGAACAAATCATCATTCTCAAGAAGAGACATTCTATGATTGTATAATCTACTTGACAAACATGTCGTTTAATTTTGATAAAAGTAAATATTCTTAGAGATGTTTATTATATCTATTATAGATGTATGCATGTATAATAAATAAGAACGTAGATGTTTGACTTTGTCGAGGCTTTGTTGTTCAGGCACATCAAACAACGGCTGGATAAAGTAACCAGGTTTTGTGTGCTATGGTTTATTAGAGGTTTTTGTTGAAATCTATCCCCATCTTCACTAAGGTCACTACCTGACGAATGTATCAAAGTCGTAAGGGAGGATCCATTCTGGGTTCCTAGTTTTTCCTCTTGCAACATCTCTCGGTCATAGATTGGTATTATCGGTGTTCACCTAATTCATAGAAGTATAGAGTTTCGATCTGGTACTTCCTCACATAATCCCGGGTGATATACCCGTTTTGGGGTTTCTAGCAATTATTAGGATATAACTTAGCTACCTTTTGGGGTGATAGACCTTGTAAGGTAGACTATTATGAATGTTCTTTAAATTTTATAAATAAAAATTTATATAACTAGAGTTTTATTTATTTTTAAAAGAACTATTCATTCCCCAGCAGAGTCGTCAAGAAAGCTGTAACCCTTAGGAATTACTCCCCCACAGCTTAGCACGTGTTTGGACAACACGTGGTAATATGGGAAATATCATGGGGTGGTGCTCGAGGTTCAATGTGTTTTAACCTTAGTTTGTGTGATAAGCATCGCTTAAAAGAAAACATTATTTTAAAAGATTTTAAGAATGACTGGGAGATTTTGAAACTAATTAGGTAAAAATAATTAATTTTATTCAAATTTTAATAATCTAGGGACCAAATAGTAATTTGGTTAAAACTTGGTTTAAATTAATCAAATATAATTAATTTAAAATATTATTTATTTGAAAACAGAGTTGCCAAATTATTTTTAAAAAATCAGTAAAATGATACATGTATAAATGTATTTTACACTAGAGTTTTTGTAAAAGATTAAGATTTTGGTTACGCTCGGGAAAGAGTTTTCTCGCTATGTCCTCCGCGCCAGTAAAATGACGATTTTATTTTAAAATAAACAAAGTCTGGCTATTATAAAATTTATTTATTTAATTAGTAGTCCGGAGTCCTAAATAAAGATATGTTTAGATTACGTAAATAATTGTACAAAATTATTTAAAAGGGCATATATGTGATTGCATTGGTATAAAACTGAGTTAAAACCCTGAAAATATCATAAAAGTGTTAAAATTTAAAAATAAATTTCAAACGGGGCCTTAGTCAAAATATTTGTTTAGGAAATATCCCCAAAATATTTAAATATTATTTTTAAACTTTCAGGATTATTTGAAAATGAATTGAGGTTCTAAAATTATAAAAATAATTTTGGATTTCGAAAAGTGGAACCAAACATGCCTTTGGACTGGAGTCCTAGGGTATGGGTCTGGTTTTAACTGATCTAGGCTCGAGTGGCT
The DNA here is from genome assembly GCF_907164915.1 of Impatiens glandulifera. Classification (NCBI taxonomy): domain Eukaryota; kingdom Viridiplantae; phylum Streptophyta; class Magnoliopsida; order Ericales; family Balsaminaceae; genus Impatiens; species Impatiens glandulifera. Next base: position 49,136,379 of record NC_061862.1, on the reverse strand, counting down.
CGGTCTAGACTAGGGTGGTCTAGATTAGGGCTCAAGAGCATGGGTCCATGGATCTGGAGAACTCGGTACTAGGTTTTGGAAGCTCGGTCTCGAACTCGGACTATTCGGTTGAGGGACCAGATGACTCGGTCTTGGGGTTCAAGAGTCTCGGTATTGAACTCGGGTTGTTCGGTCCTAGGTTTGGGAGGCTCGGTCTCTTAGGTCTAGGTTTCTCGGTCATGGAACTGGGAGACTCAGTCTCAAGTCAGACTTCTCTGTCTGAGGTAAGAAACCTTGGTTGGATTCTTTGGTCCTTTCTCAAGAACATTGATCCTTATTCTCGGTCTAGACTCAAAAACAGCGGTCCTTGCTCTAGGTCCAGACTCAAGAACATCGATCCTTGTTCTCGGTCCAGAATCAAGAACAGCGGTCCTTGCTCTCGGACTGGACTCAAGAACATCGGTCCATAGTCTCGGTCCTGGCTAAGATTCTCGGTCCTCATCCTTGGTCTTGTTGAGACTAAGTGTTCTTGATTTGGTCAAGAATTTTAGGTCTTATAACTTTTGGTTTAGATCATGGAATCACGGTCTGTAAGTTGCAATCAACTCATATGATGGAAGGGATCAAAAGCTCTAGCCCTAATCACGATCAAATGATCTCAACAAAGATCAATTTCTAAAAACCGTTTTTAGGTCAAAATTTGGGATATTTTGAACTAGGACATCTTATGGCCTAATTATTATTCCATTAAATTTGAAATGATGAACATAGTTGAACACAACCAAAACAAGAACATCATAGCATCACTAATAACAACTTTTTAAAATCAAAATTCAACTTTTTTTAATTTCAGTTTGATCAAACATGATCGGGATGATGTTACAATAATTTAGAAATCATCCTAACATGTTTACAAACATGTTAGTAACTAATTAAATCAAAAATTCAGGATTAAAGCTTAAAAACATGAATTTCAAACAATCTAGAATTTCAATCCAATTATCTTTTTTTTCGTTTAAGGTTCATTTGATCAAAACTCTTTCAACAGAAAGTTAATATAACATTTAGGGACTGATTCTAAACAAAGAAATCATGCAATTGAACCTTAGAACAGGTCAAACTAATCAAACATAGAAAAATATAATTTTCAATAACAAATTGAAATTCAATGAACGGAAGCATACCAACAGCTGGAGAACACTCCAATGAGTTGTTGGAAACTTTTCCAAAGCCTGGATCGAAGCTATGATCACTAGAGGAGATTTTACAAAAATATGTTCTTGGCCGGAATTTGATTCTTCGATTGAATTATAATATATGATTTATGTTTTATCATTTTTTAGAGGAACACCTAAGGACTTTTTATACTAGGTTTAGGTCGGTTGAGATGGAGGAATTCAACTTCAATTTTTTCTATTTGAAGTTTTATCCCTAATTTTATCCTTATCTTCGACAATCTAGTTTTAGGTTAAGGTGGTGATTCTAGGTGTGGGCTATTGATGATGATGATAAGGTGAGCACGTGGGAGCAAAAACGGAAGGATAAGGTCGACTAACGTAGGAGATAATCCTTCTGGAAGATCGCCGAAGTTCATCGCGGCCTGCTAAAATTCACAAAGAAGACAATCAAAATGACGTTGTTTTAATTAGTCCAAAACTCTTCGTTGGCGGTCCTTTGGAGATCCGTCCGCATTTGGGTGTTTCGTCTAACGGGCCTAAAGTCCCGTTAGTTGATCAGATGTGGTCCCGGGAGCGCGCGTGCTTTGTTACATCCGGATGCGTGGCGTCCTCATTCATCTAGCGCTGATCGTATGGCTGATATTATGGCTGCAAAAAATAAACATAATTTCGGTTACACCAGATTATCTGTTTATATTTTTAATAAAAAGATTATTTTAATCGAATTTTAAATCTTTTTTTCGTTTTTCTTCACCAAAAATTACACAAAATATATTTTTAGAAACATAATTAAATTTTGTTTATTATTTTTATTTTTAGGTATTTTGAGATATTTATTTAATTATTTTAAATAATAAATTAAACATAATTTATGTTTAAAATCATAATTAAATAATTTTTAACTATTTTTAGGTTTGACTTGGGTAAAATAAATAAAACTGAATTATTAAATTATTACAACCAAAAGTTTATTACCACCAACAAAATATCATCCTTACACCCAAAAAATTACTACCACTAACCTAAAAAAACAAATCATCCACATTCAAATATTTTTTACCACTAATAATTTAACATCCTTAATCATAGCTAAAAGCTACAATTTTTTTTATCAAACAAATTTTTTTTTCATTAATCATATCTTGCAATTTTCTCATTAACAATGTTGGTGCACTATTCAACAACAGGTTCGGTGGCATAATATCATATTGTAACTTAATTGCATTAACTACGACTTATCGACCTTCTTTATTACCATTACCTCTACATGAACCAACTAAAATTGGTCCACCATATAGTCTATGAAATAGACTAGATAGATCTTGTAACACACCCAAAATTTCATTTTAGACCGAGTAACTTCGGTCCTGACCAAAACAAATGGCCCAAGTCAAATCTGTGTCGGGGCCAAGGGAAAATCTATGTCACGACCGAAGGGTCTAACCGAGGAGGTCCGACCGAGGGGGTCCAATCAACGGGGTCCGACCGAGGGAGTCTAACCGAGGGGGTCCGACCGAGGGGGGTCCGACCGAGAAGGTTCGACCGAGGGAGTCCGACTGTGGGGGTCCGACTGATTATATTTTCCAACTCATAATTATGCCACCTCATGATTATTCCACCTCATACTTCCAACTCATACTTATGTCACCTCATGCTTATGTAACCTCATGCTTCCAACCCATACTTATGCCACCTCATGCTTATGTAACCTCATGCTTCCAACCCATACTTATGCCACCTCATTCTTATGCCACCTCATGCTTCCAACCCATACTTATTCAACAAACATATGACATGCAGGTGACCAACTCTTTTTGTTAATCCATGCCAATGTCAAGAAGGTGACCAACCCTTTTATTATTTTATTATTAAGCCCAGTTGATGACAAGCAGGTGACCAGCCCTTTTTGATTAACCAATGCTAATGACAAGCAGGTGACCAGCCCTTTTATTATTTTATTATTAAACCCAGCTGATGACAAGCAGGTGACCAGCCCTTTTTGATTAACCTATGCCAATGACAAGTAGGTGACTAGCCCTTTTTCTTAAATTCATGCATATGACAAACTGATGACCAGCCCCTTTCATCATTTACTTGGCCATCCCATGCTTATGACTAGCTAGTGACCAGTCTTATTAATTAATATATATATTGCACCCCTTCATTCATTTTATCTTTTTCCTCCTTCTCTCTACTAAGAAAACCAAAGGCACACTTTAGGAGCAAGGTCATAGCACACTTTAGAAGCAAAATCATAACATAGAAGTAAGATCATCTAAGGCAAGCTCTTTTTCTCAACCCATCTTTAGAAACCCACACCAGTTTATATAGTTCATATATATTCTATGATCTGTTTCACAAAGTATATTCTGTTTTCCAATCTATGATCTGTTTCCCCAAAATATATTCTGTTTTCCAAATGATAATCTGTTTTCCAAAGCTATGATCTGTTTTCCCAAACAATAAACTGTTTTTCAAGGTATGATATATTTTTATGGAAAACATAGTGAATATGGATGTATATTATGGTTATGGGAGGAAGGATAGCCAACATGAGCACTGGTAGTCCGAATTCAAAGTTATGGATGCTTATTATGGGACTGATTTCTGAACATGAGCTATCAGAAAATCTACCCACCCAGAATGTGTCTAACCAGTTTGTGGACTTTAGGGATAGACTCCGAAGAGTGCCCTCCAAATATGTGCTCAAAATGGATACCTCACCTTGAGGATCAACCCTCAAGGTCAAGGGTCAAATATGTGCTCGAAATGTTTCTATTTTATCACTATGAGAATATTATTTTATAAACCAGCATATCAATACAATAAGTGTTTAAATGCCTTTGCTATACTCTGTATAAATGTTTGTTGGGTCTTTAGACTCACTATGCTTGTGTGGTGTAGGTACATAGCCATAACTTTATGTTGCCTTAATGAAGGGAGGCTTGGAGAGTGGGCAGGGTGTAGGGGAGGTGTGTGTGTGGGAGGAGGAACAAAATGAAGTTTAAAGCACTTTTAGGGTCTAGCACTTAAAAGACCACTATTTTTGTAATATTGGACCATCTTTTAATTGTTTTTGATGTAAAGGACCGTGTCTGTTTTTAAAGGAATGAGTTTTGTAATGCCACTTATATATTTATAACTCTTCCGCAAAGGTTTTTGTTTTTCCACTTATGTATGTACGTTTTAAAACATCTTGCACTCGGTCTAATTAAATTAGGAATCAGAGTTGTTACAGGTCTGTATGATTAGGCATGTCAAGCTTGAATTTGTGTTAACGATTGAATTTGTGCTGATTGAATTTGTGAATATTAACCTTGTGAAAGATTGACCTTGTGTGATTTGATCCTGTGAAGATTGTTTCTATGAAGATTGACCCATTGTTGTTTGGCCTAATTTAATATTTTAATTTGGCCATATGCAGCCATACCTGTACACCCCATATCAATATTACCTAAAATTTCAAAATAGTATACTAAAACTTCCAATATGGTGAACGGAATATTATATATATTTCAAAGTCTACAAGAACATTTTTCGGTCACTAGATCAACTGTGAGTATAATGTCTCACTTATACGAACTACTACAATATTCTAAATGACACTCGTGATATTGGGATGTACTAGCTTCTAGTTGACGTTTGGCATTGAGAGATGTGAGATTACTTAAGAATTTATATGTGATTATCAATTCCCTTTTCCACGACTAGCATCATTATCAATTCTATCATAGTGCATATATTTTTCTCTCGAGCAACGATGACTGAGAAATTGAAAGTTTCACACATTGTTCTCTATCATATCGCATTTCGATATCTTACGAATCGAAATACCTATGTCCATATTTTTGAGGGAATGAATCAACACCTATTACAATAATAATCATCAATCTCAACAATGGTAAAATATTCCAATCTAATTTACCTGTCACCACCTTTCAAATTCTTTGAACTAGTTTGGTGCTTCTAAGAAAATATTCTCACGACTTCCGACAATTCATTGAATTATACGAAATAATCAAACAATATAATATTCAAAACATATAATTTTTTGATTGTCAAATAAACACCATTGTATCATTTAATAACAATAATGAGTCGGTATTTTCAGTTCCAATATCATTCTAGCCCAAGTGTTCAACAAAATCACGAAATGTCGATTAATTTCTTCTTCAATCGCAAACTATTTCTGCACTTTCTAACCTACCATCGTTAACACATTTATCCTAGTTTAAACGTAATCAAATGCCTAATCAAACGTGATCTCGTCATTAACTAAGTAAGAAAATGAAGAGCAATCACTCATACAAAAATCTAATATCATTGCATTTAAATGGAATTTTTTAGAAACTAAACTATTAAACTAGAAATAGGTACAAACTAAGAAATTAGCCAAAACATTTTGGACATTATGAACAAAACACCAATTTAACACCTAAAGTTTTCCTTGAAAGGGCTTGTCTGATCGTGGGTCATTTAGGTCAGCTTGATACGGATTAGATAGGATTCAATTTGGGGAAGACAAGAACCAAACATTCTTCAACCTTCAAAGTATAAATTTGGTATTTGAAGAGGGCCCTTGGTCAAGCCAACACATTTAAACTTATGCTGGTTGTATTTATCTCTGACTGCTACCAAGGAGCCTCCTCTTTTACCCAACTGCAAGTCTTGTATAAGAAGAACACATTCCTGTAAATCGGCAGGTTTGTATCCTGAAAACCTTTCAAGGGTTGCATTCCATGGATGTTTATCAGGGTGGAACATAAACCTGGAAAGGAACACAACAGAAGAAGCAATCATGGATGGCAAGAAGTTGACACAGCCATAGTCCAGCAAACTCAACTCTGCCAAGTAGCATCCCAATAACTCAAACTCCAAATCAGGATATTTGCGATCCTGTTCAGAAATCCTGGAGAATCTTCTCAAGAAGGTATTAATGGTTGGACTGCTGACTTCGAATTTAAGAGACTTAAGTATGTCGGCTTCCATCTTCACCAGCTCTTCCTTTTTGTAAGTGTTATCTGTGATGTAGCAGAAGTCATCAAGTGTTGGAGGATTAATCTCTTGAAACTTTGATGCAATCGACATTGAAGAAACGCCAAGCAACTGCAGCCTCTGCTTATTGAGAGGATTAAGAGACAAGAATCTGTCAATGTAAGTGATTGAGAGATGAAGTGTATCAGATTGAAGCTTGTATTCTTCTGCGACCTCCACCAACCAATCCACCAAAACCCCTCTCATGTTTGCAGTCACATCTTTCTGCACCTTGTCGATATAGTCTTGCAGCGGCCTTCTCTTTGCCTCTTTCTCCATGTTATGAAGATAATCGTAGATTTCAGTTACATAACCATCGCACATCTCAGAATCATCAAACTTGGAGGCTGCTGCTTCAATTTCACGTACAGCCGTATGCGTACTAATTAAATTGGAAATCCCATCGAGAGGGGATCTCTTCTTGGCGGGGGAATGCTGCAGATGAGAATCCTGTCCGATCATTGCGTCGGCTGTCCTCTTCTTCCCGAAGCGAGTAACACTCACTGAGTTTACTTTGACAGTCATACCTAATTTCTCTCGCACACCCACGTCCTATAAGAAGAAGGAGATAGATCCGGGAAGCGAAGACGACGAAGGAGATGATGATATGGCCTGTGATTTGGGAGGGTGAATAAGAAGGCATGTTGCCAGAGAAGCAGCCATGTCTACAAATTTCAAATGTTTTCGGAAGTGGCGCTCTCTCTCACATGAAAACCAAAATTAGAATCCCAAATCCAAAATCCGAAAATGTTTGAAGGGAAATGAAAATTAGAACACCGAATCCCCAATTGATTGAAAAGGAATGAAAAATTTCACCCTCTTCTTTTTTTTTTCCCAAATGGCTCCTCAACTTTATCCTCATTCCAATTGACCCTCAAATATTTTTTGCACTACACATTGTGTGCGAGAAAATAAATCGGTTAATTGTGTGTTAAATATGCGTCCCAGAATCTTTCATAAACAATTTAATAAAATATTTATAAACATAGGATAATTATAAACTAATCATATCTACTTGACCTTGATTTTTAATGCAACTTATTAAGATATTTTAAATAATAAAAAAGCGTTATAATCTATATATAATAATATTTAACTATAAACAATTAATTCTCGCATAATAACACGTTACTCATTATTTATTACATGAAAAAAAATATGGGATAATAAATCAATTGACTCTTAATTCAGATAGTGTCGACATGTTATCTTAAAAAGAAAAAATTAATAATAAAACACTTATAGAATTTAAAATGATATAAAGTAAGATAACTAATAAATTAATCAACATACTGTACTAACTTTTAAGACTATAATATTATATATTTAAAATAAATTATTTATAATATTCTAACTTTTTTTTTTTAAAAATAGCTTAACGTCATTTCATTAAGAACCAAAAAATAGAAGAAATTGTTAATTAACAAACCATAGCTTTGATTAAAAGAATCAAACGACCCTAGAGCAGAGACTACAGACAATTAAAGAATACCAATCATTCTATTTTAATGTTTGTTCAATGTAGCCAATATCATTCCGCTACTTTCAGATCTCAATCTGCTGCTCTCGCAGCCCACCTACTTTTTCTAATCATATGTTTGGCTCTATGCTTCTTTATTGGTGATTGAACTGTTGCATTTGATTATGACTGTTTGTGAGCATTGACTTCATTCCATCAATTTTGATTTAGAGGAGCCAACACTAATCTGTTAAAAGGAATTATGTTTTAGTATTTTAGGAATTTCACATTTACCTTCACAATCCTTTGCTTCATTTTTGTCTAACTTGCTTCGGTCTATTTTCAAAGTTGCCTCTTCACTATCATCCACTTCATTCTTATCACTTCCTTCCTTTGACTCTTCATTTTTTTTCTCTAATTTTTTATATTTCATTTCCTTTGATTCTTCATAATTCTCATCATGCATCTCCATCTTTAGCTAAATCATACAATATAATTACATTACCTATTTTTTTTATTATTATATAAAATATTAGCATGACAACTCACACTAATAACTTTCACATCCATTTAGAATATTTTAAATGAGAATTGAATCGTGACATTTAATCTCTTAGAAAGAGTATTATTTATTAATTTGTTTTCATATAACCTACCCTTAATAGAAGAGTTGATTCATCCGTCTTAGCTTCCTACATATCCTAAATTCTCTCCTTCCCTTCTTCGACGTCATAATAAAATTTGATAGTAATTGACTCAACGAGCTAGAATCAATGAGGACAAATTAGAAGCTCAAATGCAATTGAATAGTTGCAAACAAATCAATTTTGTAGATACTAAAAACTATACTTATTTTTCATTTATTTTTTTATAATTTTTTTTGGATTATGTACGAATGATCTCGGGTAGTTCTGGGCTAAGTTCATGGGTCCTAGGTTCAAAATTTCTCGGTCAGGGTCGAGATTCCTCAGTCTTAAGTTTGACCTCTTGGTCGGACCTCTTAGTCCTGGGTGGAAGCCATCGGTCATAAGTTTAAGTGTTCTCGATCCTATGTATGATGTCTTAGTCGGACCTCTCGGTGCTCGATGAAGAACATCGGTTGGACCTTATGGTCCTCGATGAAGAACATCGGTTGGACCTCTCGGTCCTATCAAAATTCTTGGTCAGACCTCTCGGTCCTAGGTTAAGATTTTTCGTTGGACCTCCCGGTCCTCGAGAACTCCAAATTTGTAGGTTTTGTAATTTTGATAGAGGTTTGGATTCTTCGATCCAATAGCCTGGGTAGCTTCACAATGCTCCCATGATTATTTAGAACATCACCCCAAGGTATCAATTAACTTGGGTGATGATCAATTCATTAAAAATAGTTTGTATCCAAATATCGAGTTTTTGGTTTTAAAGTTGTTTTGAGGTGAAAGGAGATAGTCAATAGCTTCCTTATAACGCATATACTTGATTGATACCAAAACAATAACACAGGATGTTCATTTGGACCAATTCAAGAACTCAAAAATTCAATTATTTAGAAATTTTAATTTTGATTAAATATGATCGGGATGGATAAAAAATGATCCAAACATTGACAACATCATTACAATCATGTTAAGAAGCTTTCTGGGCTATGATTATCAAGGATTAGCCCAAGAACAACAAACCCATTTATTTTGAATTCAAATTTGTTTTTTTAAGAACGATTGATCGGTTCTATCTTTCATAAAAAGTTAAGAAATAATCCTAGGATCGATTTCCAATCATAAAATCCAACACCTAGACAACATACAAGCTTATAAAAAATGAAATATAAAAATTTCAAATTTAAACTAGAAGTATAAATTAAAGAGTGATTGGAAGCATACCAAGGATTGGAGAACACTCCTTAAACCTTAAGGATGCTTTGGAGATGCTCAAATCCAAGATTTAAGGCCTTACACAGATTTTCGAAAAATCTAAAGCTTGAAGCTTTAATGGCAGATTTTTTATAATTCGTGATTTGAGGCTGGAGAATTGATCTTTTGCCTTCTAATGATTGAGAGGAATTATTTATAGCCTCCCTAAGTCGGTGGAGACTTGAAGTGTGGCGTTTTGGCTGTTCTTGAGCCAACTTGATGAAATATGAATAAATCGTCCCTATTAAAGTAGCATAAATGATCACCGAAGTAGGGTGATCATTTTAGCTTTTGAATCAGCCAATTTGGTTGACTGTGGAGAAAGTTCAACTTTTGGAAAATCAAAGGATGAGACGTCATCCTTATCCTTCCAGCGATGCGATGAAGACGGCGGTGGCGGTCGAAACAACATCGTTTTATGCGCGTTAGCGCGTTCTTTCAGCGGTCGGTCCAGCGTCGTTGGCGTTTGGGCGGTTCGTTAGCGTCTCGACTAACAAGTGTTAGCTGATCCGGGACCTCACGAGCGCACGCTCCTTCCGCTACAACGGGATATTCGGGAGCATCTGGTGGATGGGAATTCAGTGCTAATCTAATGGGCGCGGTTCCGGCTATAGAATTCCTTTCGGATTTTGGTCGCACCAGATTTATTTTTAATTTAAAACTTTAAGATTTGCTTGAAATTGATTTTTCTTTCAACCTTTTGTCTTTAATTTAATTCTTTTTAAATACACAAAATATTAAAATAAATATGGCAAATATTTTATCAATTTATTTAATTTATTTTATTGCATATTTTAGGGTTAATTAATTTATTTTGAGAGATGAAATGGGTATCTCATTTCATCCAAAAATATTTATTTTAATCCCTTAATTTTTTCTAACATTATTTTGGGATAAAATGAGTATAATATTTATCTTAAATAATTTTATTTTTGTTTCGGTCATTTTTCTTAATTAATTAGTTTTAATTATCATAATAATTAATTTAATTAATTGTTTTTATTAGGTTTTGGATTAGGGTTAATTATTTTTATTTTATTTATTAAAAAATAAATCATAATAATTATTTTAGTGTGATCACTATAATAAATTTAATATATATATATAATTAAATAAAAGGTGTTATATATGAATTTGTAATTATAATTTAAATCATAAATATAAATTAATTAGTATAGAGAAATGTGTAATTATTTATTTGATGAACGTGGATTGATAATGTATATATGTAATATCAAAATTATATATATATATATATATATATATATATATATATTAAAACTTTAGATTAAATCGTTATTATATATATTTTTATTATATAAATATATTATGTAATATTATATATTTTAAATATAAAAATTATTGATTTAAAAAGAATTATATGATGAAAGAAATGTATATATATATTTCAAGGGAGAATATATATATTTCAAGGGAGAGAATATAAAAGAAGTTAATTTGGAAAGAAAAATTAAGATAGAAATCTATTAATATATATATATATATATATATATATATATATATATATATATATATTTTAGGAGAGAGAATTAATTAAGAAATATAAATACTTGTTTATATGTTATGTAATATTATATATTTAAATATATAAATTATTTTGACTTAATTTTTAAAAGTTGAAATAAATAATTTTTTTATTTTTTTTTAAGAAATGTCTTATGCCATTAATTATAAAATACCCGAAAAAGAAGAGGAGTACATAAGCTAAAATTGAGTTTACAACAGTTTGCTCAAAATCAAACACATGATGGTAATGAGAAATCCACAATTGGCCTAAGAAATGCACAAGAACATTAAATCAAAGTACAAAGTGAATAAGAGATGAAACTAGCAATCAATCAACTAACCAAACGATAGAGATTGATTTCCTCGGACTCGTCTTTCTTATCTTTGCCTTGTTCTTTCTTTCCTTCTTTCTTGTCACCCTTAAGTCTTTTTGGGTTATATTTCTGGATAAAGTACCGACTTCTTCGTCTTCGCTAGCTTCTCTTGTCATTTTTTTCCTTTTGGGTTTGAGTTTGTAGTTGAGTGTATGAGTGTTTCCCTTGAGGTGGTTTCTTTGACAACATTGTGACATTCTTGGTTTTGGAGCTCATGATTTTCGAGATGATTTAAATTCGCTATTATCCACGTCAACGCTTGATTTTTCTAACCTAATTAGTGGGAAAAGGACATCAGTTTTAGGCTTGGTAGGATCGGGATCGATTTAGTTTTCATTCACGTGTTCGTTGTGGCTTTCATTTTCCTTGAGAACTTTGATATATGATTTATTGACCACCTTGACATTCTCTTATTCGGGGGTGGCCACAGGCTTCTTTTTGTTTTCCCTATCCTCTTTTCTTAGTTGCTCGTACATGACCTCAATGGTGGCCATATTTCCATTCCGGCATCTTAGCTCAAATTTTTTCAGTTTTGCACTCAATGAATCGATCTCAATGCTTATGATGGTAAATGTGACTCGTTCAAACGAGTCAAAGTCGGGATCGAGTTTTAGCGACTTTTCAATGAGTCCGACGAGGTAGGCAAGTGATTTGGCATTACAAAAGTGCGGTGTGATGTTTCTTAGCCTCACCCACACTTGTTCGGATTGTGGCGGTTTGCTATTGATGTCCATTTCTTCATTCCATTTGGCGAGCTTGAAGCATAAATTGAACATGAAGTTGAAATCTGAGTCGGCAATAACTCGGGCTTTGAGATCCATGCCAAAAGTGAGGAAGAAATAGCCAAAGTCGTTGACTTTGACTTTTTTGTGTATCTTTTCGCTCCATTGTCGGAAAATGGCGGCATTGATTTCTCGGAATGGGGCCTTGTGGGTGCCCATGAAGTGACCGACGACAACTCGCATTTAATCGTTGACGCATCCCTCTTCAATTTCCATGAGGAGTTCGATTTGGAGAGGGTGTTCGAGCATTTTGATTTTAAGGCTAGGATCCACTTTGAGCTTGCCTTCATTAACTGTCCTATTTTTCCCCAAACCTTGTTGGTTTTCCATGTTCGATTTGCATTTGTTTGTATATGTAGGCATAGATTTTATGGAACTTGTAGAACTCTCTCATGACACTAACCGACCACTGAACGATTTCCTCGTATTCATCTTTTTCAAATAAATTCCAATCATGCTCGAATCGGATTTTGAATTGACTAATGATTTGCTCGCTCCTTTTATTGATCATGACAAGTTCATGCCTTTGGAACTAGGCGAGAGACTTGAGAATTTGGTTCCGAATGTCCGCTAGATTTGCGATTTCATTTTGTCCCATGGTCCATGACTTTTGGGGGATTTGAGCAGTCGGAGTGGGGATGTTGTGACATGATGGATTGACTGAAGTGATCCCGACTAAAAGAACAACATCGTGGCCGATCAGGGTAACAGCGACATGACCTGTCGAAGTAGCAACGCTGGTAGTTTGGTTGACAACAGTCAGGCTGGTCAGGGTGGAGGCTGCATGAACTGTTAGGGGACTTCATGGCTAGTTAGGAAATGAGTTGATGGTCCAGCCATGTGATTAGTCGATGCAACAATTGGATTGAAGGCAACTTCATCGACATCAGCATCGTTGTGACCGGTAGGACAACCAGAAGAAGTGGCATCCCGTTCTGCCAATTTCACTAGACTCCCTTTATTTTTCTTTGTGCTTTTAGGTCAATTGAGGAAGTTGATTGAGTGCAGGCTCATCATGGCTCAGCCTGCGCAACAGACAGCCAAATGCCGCAATAACTAACAACAATTCATACATGCACAAAAATCAACAACAGCAATCTGTAGTAGCCGATGACAACACAAGACAACAACCAATAGATCCCAAAAGTAGCCAAAAGAAACCAGAAATAATAGCCAAAGCCAACTGCACAACCGAACCCACACAACAGCCAACCCAAACAAAAGACAGAGAGAAGCAGCCAAAAACCACCACAGAAATCAACCCAAGGGAAACACAACAGGTCACAATGATACTTTAAAATCAACAGCTTTCACAACAGGTCACAATGATACTTTAAAATCAACAGCTTTCAAAATTAACTGCAAACCAGAAAAACAGAACCTGCAATATGGAGATGAAAATATGTTTGTAAGAATACACACAACTCAATCCAAACAAATATAGTTATAAAAAAATTAGTATAAAATGAGAGAGGTGGAGATCTTGTGATAAGTGTGAAAAGAATTTATCACTTATTATTTTGAGATATTGTCTATATCAAGCAATAAATGAAGTTTTTTTTATATATAAAAAAGTATCGTCATGAACTTCAATTCCAGATTTAAAATACAATACACTTATTTACCAATAAAGGATAAAAACTAATTTGTATAGGTTCTTTAGAATCTTTACCAAGTGTACCAAGATACTTTTGAATAAATAAATACCGATGGAAGAAAAAACTTTGGACTAAATTTCATGCATCTTATTTATGCTTTGGACCAACTTATGTGCTTTTGGACAATGGTGTGTTGTCAAATTAATGAATATTTGAACTATTTCATTGATCAGTGATATTAATTACACAAGATTTTATTAATAATATATATGTTAAATTCGTGAAACTAATTTAAAAGATAAATAAATTATCAATGTTATACAAGCAAATATATTATGTATAAAAGTTTTTTTTTTTGGAAAGAGATTGGTGCAAATGAATCGGTTAATTTAAGTTATCTTCTCATCTATTAATAGATGGATTAACCAATAAAAGTATTATAATCTTAATTATCTTTATAAACTTTTAATAGTAATTCAAACTCATAAAGTTTTTTTCAATAGAATTGATAACTAACTCATAGTTATAGGCTGACTCAAAATAGATACACATGACATTTTTATCAGATCACGTACAAAAATTATAAAAACAAAATTTAATATATTTTTATCAAAACTTGAACCATTCATCTATAACACTAAACATATAAAAAATTATAACTAACCAAATCAGACAAATTATTTTTATTAAATTTAACATTTAAATATTATATATCTCTATATTATTTAAATTTTTTAATAAAACGAATTAAAAAACTAAAATTTGGATATATTAACCCACAACCCTACCCAACTCCTTGAAACTAGTCATGTTACACAATTCTTGACCAATATTCCAATCCCTAATTTATCTACAAAGTTAGAAATATTGAAATATTAAAAAAAAATTATATTAATTTCAGATTCAAATTTAGTCATTACAGTTTCAGATTTAAAGTACAATTTTTGTTTTGGTATTGTTAAGTAAATATATTTGATTATTGTTTTATAAGGTCAACTTCTGGTATTTTTGGATTAACTTTATCAATATAGAATATTTGTTTTAATGTATTAGTACATATAATTCTTATTTTATAATAATGCTGTTATAAGAATAACATAAAATAATATAAACATTAATAGGCTATACATAAATTATTCTATTTCTTCCTACCTTTCTTAATTTCTTTCTTCTTGATTTTGCTAGGATTCTATTTCCTTTCTCAACATTTGATTTTTTTACAGATTATGTGAAGCTGTATTTCTTCTAAATTACAAAAAGTGTAGATTTTTTTTTTATTTAAAGAGAAAAAGCATAATTGTAACTTGTTACCAATTTGTATGGGTTATTGGTCGTTGTTATAAAGCCAAACATGAAATTAACAACTAATACCACCAATACAAACTCATGATCTAGCTATTGTGCTCTTACCAATACAATTTTATTGCTTGTTATTAGTCCAATTTTAGCTATTTTTTCCATTAATTATCAGTCTTATATTCAGTTTCTTTTTCTTTATCCATTTTGTGTGTTTATTTAGAGTTGATATCATGAATAATCAAGACTTGTTTAAAATTCAGGTATTCAATCTTGCAAATGCTTGCAGTTTTTAAAGAAGATCGAGGAACCCCATAACTAATCATAATCATTTTATCTCATGGTGATGTTTTTTCAGACTTGTGATTTGAAGGTGAACATTAATTGTGAAGGTTGCAAGCGTAAGGTCAAAAGTATACTTCGAAAAATTGATGGTATTTACTTTTTCTTTGTAATTTTTTTTTTATCAGAAACAGTATCAATGTCACAATTATTTTACAAAACTAACAAAGAAAAAAATTGAAATTAGTACTTAGGCCTTGCTCAGTTAGTTTTTCTCTTAAACTGAGGCATAATCAAATATCAATTTTTTCTCTCTTTAATCAATAACATCACTGAACTAATTAACCATAATACTAAAATATCATATACTTTATTTTTTTTTTAATATTATTTTATCATTATATATTAATATTTTTAAGTTTCTTCCATCAAAAATCTCTCATTTTCAAAATCACCGTCATTCAACATTATTTAAATAATCTCAAACCGAACCAGCTTTCAAAATTTAATATGAAAAGTGTAATGAAAAATTGTTCAGTGAAAATTTTATGAAAAGCTTACAAATTGTTTATTGTTATATGTCTTTTTTTTCTTACAAGCTTTTGCCAAAATGTAGTTTTTTTTGGGTCAATTTGATTCATTGTTCAAAAAAAAGGCTGATCGCCTATCTTTTCTCAATGTTACTAAAATATATGAAGATTCAGGGAATTATTGAATTTATGGACAAAATTGTGATATTTATCTATTTTTCTCTAGGAGTTTATAAGATAGAAGCAGATTTTGGGAAGGTGACAGTCATAGGAATTGTGGATCCACAAACTCTGGTTGAGAAGCTTATCAAGAAGGGTAGGCGTGCAGAAATCTTAGTTGCTCCTAGACCTAATAACAATCTTAGCCAACCTAACCAGAGCAAAAATCTCCAAATTGAAAACAACAATGGAGGAGGGAACAAGAATCTCCATATTGGCAATGGTAATGGAGGGGGAAACCAGAAGTTCACGAATGTTCAAATTGTCAATGGAAATGCAGGGGAGAACAAGAAGGGAAAGAATATCCAAATTGACAATGGAAATGGAGGAGGGAAAATGAAGGGAAAGAAAGGTAATAATGGAAATGGAAAAAACAAGCCAAGTGGAGGAGGAGAAGGAGGTAGCAATAGCAAATCATATTTGATCCAAAATGAAACCATTGGGAATGATACAATCGATTCATCGCTATTTAATAAGACAAATGGAAACAAACTCCTGAAGGATATCGGCCAAGCAATTGAACAAAACATTACAAACATGAACGGCAATGGTGGAGGAAATGTGAGTGTGAATGGTAATGGTGGATGGATGAAAGGAGGAAATGGAAATGGAAAAAATATCCAAAACATTTATGGTGGCAATACTAATGAATATTATGGGTACCCACAAAATAACTTTCAGACGACCCAAATGGGTACTATCTCAATGGTACCATATATGGGGCCGGGTCAGACCGTAGCTGGTGGTGGATACTACCAGCCACATCAACATCAAATGCTTAGCAATGAGAGCTTCAAGCCAATGATGTACAACCAGCTACAACCGGTCATCAATAACATGCCATCAACCTATCCATCTTATGGACCTTATCCATACTCATATCCCTCTTCATCTAATCCCTATAATATATATAGATGAAGCTAGTGACAAGAACAACCCAAGTTGCAATGTGATGTGAATGCATTTGGCCTATTGGAAAAGCAGTGTGAATAAATGGAGGAGAAATTTGTTATTTCATTTTAAGGGTAGACGGATTCATTTGTGAGTTGAGGTGGGTTAAGCCCACCCCTTATTTATATACATCTATATTAAGTTCTTTAATTTGTTATTTATATTCAAATTTTTAACCGAAATAAAATTCAAAGTCTAGATTATCAAATTTTGAAGGAATCTTCAAAGAAAATATTTGTATGTGAATTATGATTAAGATGAGATTTAAGGATAAATTGTGTAAGAAATTTTTGTTTTTTAAATACATTATCTTGTATATTTAGACAAACAAAATGATTATTTATCCCATAATTTTTTTTATAGTTTTTGTAATGAAGTATTTAACATTTATCTATAAATTTAAAAGTGTTGAAGTTATTTTTATTGTTATTTTTTACCTCATTTTTATCATAGTTCATAAGTTTGTCCTTGGACAACTCTATTCATATGAGGTGTACATTCAAACATAATAAAACCTCTATTATTGCAACATCATTTGTGTATTAAAATATTTGATTAAGAAATGTCGAAATATTGAATTTCACGATTTCTAAAACGTAATATTTTGATTGAAAAATATAATTGTTGTCGTCGTTTGTTGCACATTAACAGACACATTCGAGAACGAATTTGCATAAAAGTTGTACTGAGCTGAAACCCAACCAAAATAATAATTATTATTTACTAAGTCTGTATATATGACAGCCTTTTAAAAATATGACAAAATTTTAAGTTAGATTATCTTCAATTATATATATATATATATATATATATATATATATATATATATATATATATATATATATATATATATATATATATATATATTTTTCTCCAAGTTCATTCCACTTGTTTTATTAAAAAAAATTAAATTTATCATAACTCTAATTTCTGAATTCAATCATGAAAAGATTGAGAAGATTATGATTTTAGAAAAGTATTTTATTTTGGTCTTGAATATCTGGAGGGGATATAATATCTACTGTAATACTCCCCTTATTTATGATATTAAGTCATTTATATCTGAATCATGCATTTTCCTAGGTAAAGAATGAAATTAAACTTTTATAATTAGTTATTAATACATGGTTTTGGACCAGCTGGAATTAGTTAAAACTTAGAATATATGTATCATTTATCATGTTCAAAATAAAAATAAAAATAAAAGTACGTGAAACCACTAATTAAACTATTCCATTAATAAAGAACAAAAAATAAAAATTACTTACATGTACATACAAAATAATATACTATTATATATTACAACTCACAATTTGATTCAAATAATAAATATATAATGTCTTCTAACATAAAATATTGCAATTGGTTGTCTTTTGAAAATTGTAGTTTAAAAGCACTTAAGAAAACAAATTCTGATTTGCAATACTAGCCTTAACATTATTTCAGTTAAAAATGGTCTTTAACAAGTTTCTTAGCAATATTTACGACTTTTGCAACTTAAACGGTAAATAATCATAAAACAATATTACAAATAATTTAGTTGTAAATTTCCAACATTTAATATAATAATTGTTCCAACAACATTTACAACAAACTCAAATGTGATGTAAAAATTCAATTTTAACATTGTCGTGCAATCATTTTTATAACTAAACTTGTAATTTAAATTGCAATACGATAAATCTATTAAATAATAAAAATATATTTAACATTCTAACATATTATAAAATTACATAATACAATAATTTTCACAATTATTATATTAATATTTGAATAAAAGCAATATATTTACAGTGTTTTATACAACTATATCTACAATATCTTCAATAATATATGTAAATAATGGCATTATCATTTGCAAATTTATTTATACTAGTTAATCTTTGAACATTATTATATATAGATTTTTATATTTAAATATATGATATTAAAAAATTAATATAGTTTAATATTTTTACTATAATCAACCATGCTATTTTATTTATGAGGAGTGATAGAGAGAGGGAATTTGATTAGGGAATGATTTGACATTATCTTCATTGGTTGGAAAATGTAAAAGCGGGAGAAGAGAGAGAAAAGAGAGAAATTATTTGATTTTTTCAACTAATAAAATTATGTCAAGTCATTTTCTCACCAAATTTTCTCACTTAATCATTTCTCTTTATTTATATATATAATAACAAATATTTAATTCAAAATAAGTGTTATATATATATAAATGTTCACCCTACTAAATTTAAAATATATATATATATATAATTAAATAAATAAATGGTGTTATATGAGTTTGTAATTATAATATAAAAATATAAATATAAATTAGTTAGTAAAGTGAAATAAGTTATTATTTATTTGATGAATGTAGATGGATAATGTATTACCAAAATTATATTTATATATATATATATATATATATTAAAATTTTAGATTAAATGGTATTATTATTATTATTATTATTATTATTATTATTATTATTATTATTATTATTATTATTATTATTATTATTATGAGAGAATTAATGTAGCGTGTATCAAAATAATTTTATGCATATATATATATGAGGAGTGATAGAGGGAGGAAATTTGGTGAGGGAATTTGGTGAGGGAATGACGTGTCATCACCTTCATTGATTTGAAAATGTAAAAATGGGAGGAAAAAGAGAAAAGTGAGAAATTATTTGATTTTTTCAGCGAATAAGATTATGCCACGTCATTCCCTCACCTAATCATTTCTCATATATATATATATATATAAATATATATATATTTAAAAAATTTTATTATATAAAAAATATATATTATGTAATAATATTTATTTAAACATAAAAATTATTCATAAAAAAGTATATGTAATTATATGATTAGTGAGAAAATATATATATATATATATATATATATATATATTAAAAAATTAAAACATAATTTTTATATTTAAATATATATAAAATATTAAGACGTTGATATGGTTTAATTTTATATAATTAGTAAGAAAATATATATATATATTAGAAATGTTTTAAATTAGAACAGATAAATTAAGATATATATAGAGAATCTCATGAATCACTCACTGCAGTTTAGCATGTGTTTGAACGAGACATGGAAATAAGAAAATATTAATATTGCGGGGTCGAAAATATCGCGGGTTGATTCGATGTTCATTGCGTTTTAACCATGGTTTGCGTGTGAACATCTTCTAAAAAAACATTATTTTAAAAGATTTTGAGAATCCTTGACAAGTTTTGAAATTAATCATGTAAAAATAATTAACTTTATTCAAATTTTAATAATTTCGGACCAAATAAAAATTTGGTTAAAACCTGATTTAAATTAGTCAAATATAATTAATTTAAAAGATTATTTATTTAAAAACAGAGTTGTCAAATAATTTTTAAAAAATAGTAAAATGGTACGTGTATAAACATAATTTATACTAGTATTTTGTAAGGATTCAAATTTTGGTTACACTCGGGAAAAGGCTTTCGCACTATGTCCTCTACGTCCGTCAAATGACGTTATTATTTTAAAATAAACAAAGTCTAACTATTATAAAATTTATTTTATTTAATTAGTAGTCCCGTGTCCTAAATAAGATATGTTTATATTACGTAAATAATTGTACAAAATTGTTTAAAAGGGTGTGTACATGTGATTGCGCTGATATAAAATTGACTAAAAACCCTGAAAATATCAGAAAAGTGTTAAAATTTAAAAATAAATTTCAAACGGGGTCTTAGTCAAAATATTTGTTTAGGAAATATCCCAAAAAAATATTTAAATATTATTTCTCACCTTTTTGGATTATTTGAAAATAGATAGGGGTTATAAAGTTACAAAAATAATTTTATATTTTGAAAAGTGGAACCAATCAGGCTTAAGACCGGATTCCTAAGGTTTGGGTCCGGTTTTAAGCGATCTAGGCTCATGTGGCTCGGTCTAGACCAGGGTGATCTAGATTAGGGTTTGGGAGCATGGGTCCATGGATCTAGAGGGCTCGTTCCTGGGTTCATGAGGCTTAGATGCAAACTTGGACTGCTTGGTCGAGGGATCGGAGGGCTTGGTTCTAGGGATCAGGAGGCTCAGTCCTGAACTTAAGTTTTTCGATCCTAGGTTTGGGAGGCTCAGTTCCAAGTCTATGTTTCTCAATCGTTGACCTGAGAGGCTCGGTCCCAAGTCAAACTTCTCATTCTAAGGTTAGAAACCTCGGTCGGATTCATTGGTCCTTGCTCAAAAAAACCGGTCATTAACTCAAGAACATCGGTTCTTGGTCTCGGTCCTAACTCAAGAACATCGATCATTGATCTCGGTCGGGACTCAAGAACATCGGTCATTGGTATCGGTCCTCATCCTCAGTTTAACAAGACCGAGTGTTCTTCATTTGGTCAAGAATTTCAGGTCTTATAACTTTTGATTTAGATCATTGAATCACGATTTATAAGTTGCAATCAACTCCTTATGATTGTAGGAATCAAAAACCCTAGCCTAATCACGATTAATCGATCTATACAAAGATCAATTTCTAAAATTCGGTTTTAGGTCCAAAATTGGGATCTTTTGAATTAGGCCAACTCAGGGTCTAATTCTTGTTTCATTATCTTTAAAATGATGAAAATAGTTGAAAACGCGACCTACTAGAATTTGCGAAGAAGACGATCAAAACGACGATGTTTTGATCAGTCCAAAACGCATCATTGACGGTTTGTTGGAGATCCGTCCGCGTTTGGGCATTTTTGCTAACGGGCCTAACGTCCCATTAGTTACTCAAGGGTGGCCCCGGGCGCGTGTGTGCTCTAATACATCCGGATGTGTGGTGTCCTCTTGGGCGCTGGATGAAAATCCAACGCTGATTGGATGGCTGATATTCTGGCTACAAAAATTAATCATAATTTCGACTACATCAGCTTATCAGTTTTTATTATTAATAAAAAAGTTATTTGAAATCGAATTTTAAACCCTTTCTTGAATTATTCTTTACCAAAAATTCCACTAAACATATTTTTGAAAACATAATAAAAATTATGTTCATTATTTTTATTTTTGGGTATTTTGGGGATATTTATTTAATTATTTTAAATCATAAATTAAACATAATTTATGTTTAAAATCATAATTAAACTTTTTTTGCGTTTAACTTGGGTAAAATAAATATAATATTTTAACTTCAAATTATTTTTGGATTTTTCTTCAATTTTTTTAGGGTTTAATTATCACAATAATAAATTATAATTTGACCTTTAATCTCTTTTTGGATTATTACAATAAATATGTGTGTATCCCCTCTTCTAGCCTAACGACAATAAGAGTTGGATACTCACACTAAGGTATTGGGTTCGAGACCGTCAAACGACTAATTCTGCGCCTGATTAAATGGTTAAGTGTGTTTGCGAGCTATATCCTTAATCCATTGTCCTATTTTATTTCTCAAAATATATATATATATATATATATGGTGAAGGCAAGACCATTTTTTTGTAATCTAAATTTTCAATATTATTATAAATATAATAATAAATTAATGTAATTAGGTATGACCTTTGATATTTCATATTTCATCATTAATAAAGATCTTTCATTTGGTATTCTACATTTATTACTCTTTGTTTTAGTCCTATAAATAGGACATGTATAATATGTTGTAAAGTGTCTCATTTGATAAGTAAAAAGAATCTCTCTTCCTTGATTCTCTCTTATTCATTGTATTATTCGTTTATAACATATTATAAGCACGAGTCTCTCATTTCTGAAGCAAAGGCCAAGGCTCCCTCCTCGTCTGTGGTAGCCAAATTTCGAACCTCATTTGTGAAAGTCAAATCGGTCAAGGTTGAGAAAAGGTATCTTCGAAACCTTTCAAACTAATTTATTTTATCTCAAATTTCATGTCGAACCTCACGAAATTGGAGTTCACGGGTCTTGACATCACCGAAAAAAATTACCTTTCATGGATTCTAGATGCTGAAATTCATTTTGCTGCCAATGATCTTGGAAATACTATCAAAGATGAAAACACCACATCCAACCAAGATAAGGCCAAAGCAATGATTTCCCTTTGTCGTCATCTTCACGAAGGTTTAAAAGTTGAGTATCTCATAGTGAAAGATCCATTGGTCCTATGGAACAATATGAAAGAAATGTATGATCATTTGAAAACGATCATTATTCCAAAAGCTCAATTTGAATGGCTTCATTTACGCATTCAAGATTTTAAATCGGTGAGTGAATATAATTCGGTTTTATTTCGGATTACTTCTAAACTCAAAATATGTGGAGAAGTTATTTCTAATAGAGATATGTTAGAGAAAACATTCTCCACTTTCCATGCATCGAATGTGCTCCTACAATAGTAGTATAGTGCAAAAGGATTTGAGAAGTATTCTGAATTGATATCATGTCTATTATTGGCCTAAAAGAATGATGAGCTTTTGATGAAAAATCATGAGGCCCGTCAATCTTGACCGACTCCATTCCCTGAAGTGAATGTGACATCATATAATTATATAGAGAAATACTGTGGTCGTGTTCGCAATCATTTTTCAGGTCATTCCCGCAGAAATAGTCGTGGACGTGGTGGTGGTCATATGAAAAAAGGAAGAACAATAAAGAAATTCATGATAACAAAATGGATCAAATCAATAAGACTATGGAAAAAAAATGATATCGTTACGGTATGAATGATCATTGGTCGCGTACTTGTTGTACGCCAAAACATTTTACTAATCTTTATCAAGCATCGCTAAAAGGAAAAGGGTCTATCGAGACCAAATTTGTTTTCAATGATGAAAAATGATAATGGAGACCAACTTGGATTCGTCTTCCAGGGATGATAAAATAACTTTTGGTCTCGATGATTTCTCCCTATTTGATGTAGCTGACTTTCTTATCGAGCATGAAAATTAGAATGAGATCATTGGATATTTGTGTATCTCTTATAATGTTTAATAAAAATTTCTAATTATATATATATATATATATAATGATAATAATAATAATAGTAATAGTAATAATAATTATAATAAATAAAACCTATATTTTATCGAGACTATATTTAGTTTGATGTTGCGTTTGAATTATTGTTATCGGTTCATGTATTCGTTTATTATTAATATTTATTTTATTTAATGAAGAAAATAAAGATTCATTGAAGCGAATACTTGATGAATGAAAAATACAATTGTCTCGTAGACAGTGCATCAACACATACTATTTTGAAAAGCAAGAGATTTTTTACTTTTTTGATGATGAATGAGACATGCGTGAATACGATATCGAGTAGTTCAAAAATTATTGAAGGCTCCGAAAGAGCAAATATTATATTACCCAAAAGAACAAATATTTTTTTAATAATGTTTTATATTCGTCCAAGTCTCAAAGAAACTTGTTGAGTTTTAAAGATATCTACAGAAATGGATATCACATTGAGACTTCAAATGAAAGTAATAAAGAATATTTATCTATCACGAGTATCATCTCGGGTAAAAAAATATTTCTTAGAAAAATTGTCCACTGTTTCTTCTAAATTATATCCCACAAACATAAGTGTTGGCGAAGTACATGTGGTTACAAATCAAAAGTTTGTCAATCAAACTAATTTTATTTCATGGCATGATAGATTGGGACATCCTCAAGCTATAATGATGTGAAGAAGAATTAATCATTCATGTGGGCATTCACTGAAAAACCAAAAGATTTTTCTACTCAATGAATTTTCTTGTGTTGCTTGTTCACAAGGGAAGTTAATAATAAGGCCATCACCATCTAAAATCTGGGTTGAACCCTTAAAATTTCTTGAAAGAATATAAAGTGATATTTGTGGACCTATTCACCCACCATGTGGACCATTCAGATATTTTATGGTATTAATTGGCGCATCAACAAGATGATCACATGTGTGTTTATTATCAACTTGTGATCAAGCATTTGCAAGATTGCTTGCTCAAATTATCAAATTACGAGCTCACTCCCCAGACTATTTAATTAAATCTTTACGTCTTGATAATGCTGGAGAATTCACCTCCCAAACTTTTAATATTTATTGTATGTCAATTGGGATAAGTATTGAACATCCAGTAGCACATGTTAACACACAAAATGGCCTTGCAAAGTCATTGATAAAATGTCTTCAATTAATTGCAAGACCATTGCTTATGAAAACGAAACTTCTAATACAAGCTTGGGGACATGCGACAACATTAATTCGTACCAGACCCAAAAATTATAATGAGGTCTCCCTTTTAGAAATGGTTTATGGTCAAGAACCAAATATTTCCCATCTAAGAATTTTCGGATGTACAGTATATGTGCAAATTTCTTCACCGCAACACACAAAGATGGGACCTCAAAGGAGATTGGGGATATATGTTGGATATGAATCATCGTCCATAATTAAATATCTTGAGTCATTGACGGGTGATTTATTCACGGCACAATTTGGAGATTGTCATTTCAATGAAATGATATTTTCAACATTAAAAGGGGAAAATAAGAAGTTGGAAAGGGAAATAATTTGGCGTGATTTATCTTTAGCTCATTATGATCCTCTTACAAAGCAATCTGAACTTAAAGTTCAGAAAATTATTCACTTAGAAAATTTATCAAATCAATTTCCAGATGCTTTTACATACCCTATGAAAGTTACAAAGTTCAATATTCTAGCTGCAAATGCTCCAATTAGGATTGATGTCCTTGAAGGACAACTCATTACTGCTAACGAGCCTAAAATGCAAGTGAAGCGTGGTAGATCAATTGGTTCCAAAGATAAAAATCCTAAAAAAAGAAAAGAAGCTCAAATTGAAGAAACAAATACTTTAAAAGAGTACCCAGTCATAAAAACTGATTCTGAAGGAATACAAGCCTTAAAATGAAGAGATCTCTATAAACTATGTTTTGACTAGAAAAAGATGGAATCGAGATGAAATAGACATCGATGAAAATTTTTCATATGCTATAGCATGTGATATTGTTAATGAAGATGAGGATCTTGAACCAAAGTCTGTAGAAGAATTAAGACGAAGAAATGATTGGCCAAAATGGAAAGATGCGATTGAAGCTGAATTAAAATTGCTCGAAAAACATAAAATTTTGGACTTGTCGTCCGTATCCCCGAAGGCCGAAGGTATTAAACCGATCGGTTATAAATGGGTATTTATAAGAAAAAGAAATGAGAAAAATGAAATTTTCAGATATAAGACACGACTTGTAGCCCAAGGATTATCGTAAAGACTTGGTATTGATTATGAGGAGACATTGTGGTGGATGCAACAACATTTATATATTTGATAAATTTATCAATACACCGAGAAGTTGTAGATGAGATTAATGAATTTTGTTACATAATACTTATATGGCTCCCTTGAGAACAACATATACATCAAACTCCCTAAAGGATTTAAAATGCCTGAAGCATGTAGTTCAGATCGTCGAGACCTTTACTCGGTTAAATTATGCAGATCTCTATATAAATTGAAACAATTTGGACGTATGTGGTATAAATATTTTAGTGAATATTTGTTAAAGAATGAATTTCAAAATGATCCAATATGTTCATGTGTGTTTATCAAGAGATATGGATCACAATTTGTAATAATTATAATTTATGTGGACGATCTTAATATTATTGGAACAATAGATGAACTATCTGAAACAATTGATTATCTCAAGAAAGAATTTGAGATGAAATATCTCGGGAAAATAAAGTTATGTATTGGCTTGCAACTTGATCATTTAGAGAATGAAATTTTTGTCCATCAATCTTTTTATACATCAAAAGTACTAAGAATATTTTTTATGGATAAAACATATCCTTTGAGTAGTCTAGTGATCGTGAAATCGCTTAATGTAAATAAAGATCCATTTCGACCTCGTATGAGTGATAAAGAATTATTTGGTCCTAAAGTACCATATCTTTGTGCTATTGGAGCGTTAATGTATCTAGCTAGTCATACTAGTCCCGATATATCATTTGCAGTAAATTTTCTAGCGAGATATAGTTCTTCACCAACAAAGAGACATTGGAAAGAAGTAAACATATTTTTTGATGCCTTCAAGGAACTATGGACATGGGATTATATTATCCATATGTATGTGAAACTGAATTGATTGGGTACGCATATGCAAAATATTTATCTAATCCTCATAATGGTAGGTCTCAAACGGGTTACATATTCACATATGGTGGTACATCTATATCATGGAGATCTATGAAACAAACAATTATCGCTACATCTACAAATCATTCAGAGATCATAGTTATTCATGAAGCAAGCCGAGAATGTGTGTGGTTGAGATCAATTATGCATTACATTAGAGAATTATGTGGTTTATTAGTAAATAATAATTCTCCAACAATTTTATACGAGGATAATGTTGTTTGTATTTCACAATTAAAGGAATGATATATTAAAGGAGATAGAACGAAACACATATCACCAAAATTCTTTTTCACTCATGATCTCCAGAAGAAAGGTGATATTGATGTTCATCAATTTCATTCATCAGATAATCTAGAAGATCTATTTACAAAGGCATTGCCTAACACGACCTTTGAAAAGCTAGTGTATAAAATTGGTATGCGGAGATTTAAGAATATAAAGTGATGTTACATATTGCACTCTTTTTCCCTTCACCATGGTTTTTTCCCACTAGATTTTCCTGGTAAGGTTTTAATGAGGCAGTATTCAAATGGCATCCAAAGGTGAGTATTATAAATATAATAATAAATGGATGTCATTATGTATGACCTTTGGTGTATCATATTTCATCATTAATAAAAACATTTTATTTTTTATTCTACATTTATTATTCTTTGTTTTATTCTATAAATAGGACATGTATGGTATGTTGTAAAGTGTCATATTTGATAAACAATCAGAATCTCTCCCTTAACTCTTTCTTGTTCTTTGTATTATTTGTTTATAACAAAAATCACATATTAATTATTTAATTTTTTTATAACTCAAAAATACTTACTATAGATATTAACATTATTCAACATCCATCCATATTATATATTGTCTACTTAAAAGAAATGAAAAACAGAATCATTAAATCATTACAACCAAAAAGTTTAGAATCACCAACAAGAATATCATCCTTACACCAAAAAATATCAACCTTACACCCAAAACTTTACTACCACAAAAAAAAAATCATCTATATATTCAAATATTTAGTACCACTGAAAATTTTAACTAAAAAGCTACTTTTCTATACCAAATAATTTTTTTTATTCTTTTCATTAATCACATCTTGCAATTGTATCATTAAAACGGTTGGCGCACCATTCCAAATCAGGTCTTATATATATATATATATATATATATATATATATATATATATATATATATATATATATATATATATATATATATATATATATATATATATAGAGAGAGAGAGGACCGACTCTGGGTAAACTCTGCAAACTCTGCAAGCCCTTGGGTTGAGGCATCCCATTCTCTAGGGTAGCCCAATTATTAAAATTAATAAGATATTTTTATTAAATTTGTTATAATTTAAAAAAAAAAAAAGTAGTGTAACTTAGTGTTGAAAGATAAGTATTAAAATATTTAGTTGATTGTGGGTTCAAATGGCCGGCACTATATATATATATATAGATATAGATAAATAGGAATGTGTAATATATCATTATTGATAATTCTTTCATATATATATATATATATATATATATATATATATATATATATATATATATATATATATATATAAATATGAATAAGAACGACTTTCTAAATTTAAAATTTTATCAAATAGATTAGTTGATATAACATAATTGATTTCTTTAATTATTGAGAAAAATAATAAAGAGTTATTTATATTCTTTATTCTTTATTTCATTATAAATTATTAATAATAATAAAATAATAATGAACGTTTTCTTTCTTTAGTCATTATATTACTTAAAATCTCAAAATAGGATACTAAAACTTCCAAATTAGTGTAATATAGTGTGCCCAAATATTAATATTACCTAAAATCTTAATATTATCTTAAATATCAAAAAAAATGTACTAAACTTCAAAATTAACGCAATATGGTGTACATCAATATCAATATTACCTAAAATCTCAAAATAGTGTACTAAACTTTAAAATTAGTGTAATGTATTGTACCCCAAATATATTATTACCTAAAATCAAAATATTATCTAAAATCTCAAAACAATGTACTAAAACTTAAAATTAGTGCAATGTAGTGTCCATAATATCAATTTTACCTAAAATATCAAAATTACTTATAATCTCAAAATCGTACAATATAGTAAACTAAAATATCAAAATGACCTAAAATATCAAAATTACTTAAAATATTATAATTACCTAAAATTTAAAACATTGCATTATAGTGTACCAAAATATCAAATTTACCTTGATTATATCTTGGTGGAGCATTTACAATACCACCATTCTTATTTCTACATCATTTTTGGTGTCTTCTTACCCACAATTAGTGCAATACATAATCATACATTTCCTTTGTCACTTTAACTATATTTCAATTTCTCGAGAATTTATTTTCTATTTTTTACCGGTCTAACAATACCTATAATTTTTTTACAATGAGATACCTAATTTGTTAAAATACAATTATTAGAGTGACAAATTGCAAGACATAATGTACACATAGAATATTATATATATTTCAAAGTCTACAAGAATATTTTTTGATAACTAAATGAACGGTGAGTATCATGTGTCACTCATAACCAGAACTACCACAATATTTCAAATGACACTCGTGATATTGGGATCTACTAGCTTCTAGTTGACATTTGGCATTGAGAGATGATGTGGGATTACTTAAGAATTGATATGTGATTATAAATTTTGTTTTGCACGACTTTCACCATTATCAATTCTATCCTAGTGCATATATTTTTCCCTCGAGCAACTATGACAGAGGAATTGAAAGTTTCACACATTGTTCTCTATAATATCGCATTTCGATGTCTTAAGTAGAAATGCTTATGTCCATATTTTTTAAGGGAATGAATCAATAGCTCTTACAACACTAATCATCAATCTTAAAATGGTAGAATATGCTAATCTAATTTACTTGGATATGTTGATCTCAAGTAATTTCAAAATTAATATTTTAGGTCACCACGTTTCAAGTTCTTTTTTACTAGTTTCGTGTAGAAAATATGTGCTTTGATTCTAGGAAAAAATTCTTACTTCTTCTGGCAATTCATTGAATTATACGAAAGAATAAACAATAAATATATAATCAAACAATATAATAATCGAAACATATAATTTTCATATATCACAAGGTTGTCAAATCAACACAATCCTATCATTCAATAACAATTACTAAAACTAACTTAACGAGTCAGTATTTTCGGTTCATATATCATTCTAGCCCAAGTCCACAAAATCACAAGATGTCTATTAATTTCTTCTTCAATCACAAACTATTTCTGCACTTTCTAACCTACCATCGAAAACATATTTAACATAGTTTAAACGTAATCAAATGCCTAATCAAACGTGATCTCATCATTAACTTAAATAAGAAAATGAAGAGCAATTACTTATACAAAAATCTAATATCATTTCATTTAAATGGAATTTTTTAGAAACTAAACTATTAAACTATAAATAGGTACAAACTAAGACATTAGCCAAAACATTAGATATTTTGAACAAAACACCAATTTAACACCTAAAGTTTTCCTTGAAAGGGCTTGTCTGATCGTGGGTCATTCAGGTCAGCTTTATACGAATTAAATAGATTTGGGGAAGACAAGAACAAACATTCTTCAAGCTTCAAAGTATAAATTGGGTATTTGAAGAGGGCTCTTCATCAAGCCAACATATTTGAACTTATGCTGGTTGTATTTGTCTCTGACTGCTACCAAGGAGGCTCCTCTTTTACCCAACTGCAAGTCTTGTATAAGAAGAACACATTCCTGTAAATCTGCAGGTTTGTATCCCGAAAACCTTTCAAGGTTTGCATTCCATGGATGTTTATCAGGGTGGAACATAAACCTGGAAAGGAACACAACAGAAGAAGCAATCATGGATGGCAAGAACTTGACACAGCCATAGTCCAGCAAACTCAACTCTGCCAAGTAGCATCCCAATAACTCAAACTCCAAATCAGGATATTTGCGATCCTGTTCAGAAATCCTGGAGAATCTTCTCAAGAAGGTATTAATGGTTGGACTGCTGACTTCGAATTTAAGAGACTTAAGTATGTCGGCTTCCACCTTCACCAGCTCTTCCTTTTTGTAAGTGTTATCTGTGATGTAGCAGAAGTCATCAAGTGTTGGAGGATTAATCTCTTGAAACTTTGATGCAATCAACATTGAAGAAACGCCAAGCAACTGCAGCCTCTGCTTATTGAGAGGATTAAGAGACAAGAATCTGTCAATGTAAGTGATTGAGAGATAAAGTGTATCTGATTGAAGCTTGTATTCTTCTGCAACCTCCACCAACCAATCCACCAAAACCCCTCTCATGTTTGCAGTCACATCTTTCTGCACCTTGTCGATATAGTCTTGCAGCGGCCTTCTCTTTGCCTCTTTCTCCATGTTATGAAGATAATCGTAGATTTCAGTTACATAACCATCGCACATCTCAGAATCATCAAACTTGGAGGCTGCTGCCTCAATTTCACGTACAGCCGTATGAGTACTAATTAAATTGGAAATCCCATCGAGAGGGGATCTCTTCTTGGCGGGGGACTGCAGAAGATGAGAATCCTGTCCGACCATTGCATCGGCTGTCCTCTTCTTCCCGAAGCGAGTAACACTCACTGAGTTTACTTTGACAGTCATACCTAATTTCTCTCGCACCCCCACGTCCTATATGATTGATTCTTCCTAGAAGAAGAAGGAGATAGACTAGGGGAAAATAAGACGACGAAGGAGATGATGATATGGCCTGTGATTTGGGAGGGTGATGAATAAGAAGGCATGTTGCCAGAGAAGCCGCCATGTCTGTAAATTTCAAATGTTTTCTCTGTGGCGCTCTCTCTCAAATGAAAACCAAAATTAGAACCCCAAATTCCAAAATGTTTCAAGGGGAATGAAAATTTAAATAATTCAAAACAATATTTTAGACTTGTAAAGAAGATATTTAACATAATATAATAAACAATTTGTATTAATTTTAGCATATATATATAATAAAAATATTATATATATATATATATATATATCTTTATATTGTTTTTAAAAATTATTACAAATAATTATAAAGTAAAATTTACATAGACACTTTTGACCTTCTTTATTGGGCATTTTCGATCATTTAAATTATAGCCTTTTAATATTAATATATTTTAAATAAAATTTGCAATTGATGGACTATAAAAATCATGTAGATAAGTTTAAAATTATTATTTATTTTATTTTAAAATTCCATTCTTTAAATAATTATTTGATTTGAAATTGAAATTGATATAAATCATGAAAAATTTCACTCTTTTTCTTGTTCTTTTGTTTTAAGATTCTCATCTTATCACCTCTTTTTTCAAAGAGATTTCTCGTAGAGTGAGGTTTCTTCTACGTTTCGACGAGTTTGAAGATTAATCCTTATTAGTGGGATGATAGGTGGAACCGTGTTGGCCTTTTGGGTCCATCCCAATCAGGAAATTAATTAAATGAACAAAACCTAAGAATGCTGCTCATTCTATCACTTCTAGAGAGAGAAGCCATTCTACAAAGAAGAGAAGAAATAGAGGAAGAAAAAAAAGGAGGCAGTAGATCTCTTACATTTTCACCTTCAGGTTCCAATTTTTTGTTATCTTATATCTAGACTAGCTTGCGTTTAAATTAAATTGGTTTTCTCTGTTTGTATGCCTCAACTTTGGGTTTAAAGTTGAGAAGAACATTTGTATCTGTTTCTTGCTTATAGTGAAATTTGTTGGTTAGTCCCGTGGTTTTTTACCCTCCAAGTTGAGAGGGTTTTCCATGTAAATATGATGTTGTTTTGTTCTGTGTTTGATCTTCTAATTTAGACTTGGATAACCTGTGAATTTACCCATCTCACATTGCTAGATTATAGTATAAAAGTAATATTCGTATCAAAATTCCCAACAAGTGGTATCAGACAATATCACAATGATCCGATTGACAAATAAAAACTAGAAGATTTGGAAATCCAAGATGGAGGATATCCTTTACTGTAAAGACTTGTATGAGCCGGTTGAAGGAGATAGTGCGAAGCCAAAAGATATGTCTGACGGTGATTGGACAAAATTGAACAGGAAAGTAGTTGGCACAATCAGACAATGGCTTGATGATAGTGTGTAACACCATGTAGCAAGTGAGAAGAGTGCGCATGAGTTGTGGAAGAAGCTGGAGTCTTTGTATGAGCAGAAAACAACAGGTAACAAAATGTTTCTGATTCGAAAGTTAGTAAATATGAAATTCAAAGAAGGTGCAGGTGTTGCTGAGCATTTAAATGAGTTCCAGAGCTTGATTAATCAATTGTCAGTGATGGAGATGACCTTAGAAGATGAGCTGCAAGCCTTATTGCTTTTGGGATCATTGCCCGACAGTTGGGAGACATTGGTTGTGACAGTCAGTAATGCAGTTCCGAATGGTGTTCTTACTATGAGTATAGTTACTAGAAGCTTGTTCAATGAGGAGACAAGAAGGAAGTCAACTAATACAAATAGTGCACAGGCCCTTGTCACAAAAAACAGGGGAAGAGCTGAATACCGACAACAATCAAGAGGTCATAGCAAGTCCAGAGGCAGATCAAATCTAAGGGAAGACAATGTTATCACTGTGGTAAAGAAAG
This sequence comes from Impatiens glandulifera, assembly GCF_907164915.1. NCBI lineage: Eukaryota > Viridiplantae > Streptophyta > Magnoliopsida > Ericales > Balsaminaceae > Impatiens > Impatiens glandulifera. The sequence goes on along the minus strand of NC_061862.1, from coordinate 49,102,519 downwards.
TCACATGAAGAAAAATTGTAGATCCTGGAAAAGACTATAGAATGAAGATAAAAATCAGAAGAAAGATGATGAGATCAGAAATACCACAGTCACAGTAACTGCAGATGATGTAGTGATTCTTTCTTGTGAAAAAGAACAATATCTACATGTAGAAAGTCACCAAGGAGTTGAGTGGATAGTTGATACAGGTGCTTGCTATCATGCTACACCAAATAGAGAGTTTTTCATGACTTACAAGGCTAGAGATCTTGGTATAGTGAAGATGAGTAATACTAGTCACTCGAGCATTGTGGGTATTGGTGATATTTGTTTGCAGACAGAGCTGGGACATCAGTTAACACTGAAAGATGTGCGACATATTCCTGATTTGCGTCTAAACTTGATATTAGGTGATGCATTGGACAAAGATGGATTTAAGCATTATCTTGGTAGTGGAGAATGGAAGCTCATTAAGGGATCAATGATTGTAGCAAAAGGGAAGTCATGTCACTCCTTATACCGAACCCATGTGAAGATACTCAAAAATGTGTTGAATGTAGTACAAGCTGAAAACTCTTTAAATGTGTGGCATCAACATCTCGGCCACATGAGTGAGAAAGGGTTACGAATTCTGGTGAGGAAGCTTCACATCCCCTCAACCAAAGATGAGGTTCTGGATCTATGCGACTACTGCCCATTTGGTAAGCAACACAGAGTCTCTTTTAGTCAAACATCAGAAAGGAAACAAAATGTGCAAGACTTGGTTTATTCTGATGTGTGTGGTCCTTTTGAGGAGGAGTCATTGGGTGGCAATCGATACTTTCTAACATTTATCGATGATGCATCTAGAAAGGTGTGGGTTTATTTCATGAGAACGAAAGACCAGGTATTTAATTACTTTCAAGAGTTCCATGTCATGGTAGAAAGAGAGACAGACAATAAGCTGAAATGTCTTCGCTCTGATAACGGGGGAGAGTATATTTCCAATGAGTTTAAAGCATATTGTGTAAAATATGGAATTCGACATGAGAAAACAGTGCCTGAAACTCCACAACACAATGGTGTGGCAGAGAGAATGAATCGCACCATTGTAGAAAAGGTGAGATGCATGCTAAAGATGACAAAGTTGGCAAAACAGTTTTGGACAGAAGCTGTTTGCACAGCTTGTTATCTCATAAACAGGTCACCCTCTGTTCCTTTGAAGTTTGAAATACCGGAAAGTGTATGGTCTAAGAAGAATATTTCATACTCGCATCTAAGGGTGTTTGGATGCAAAGCATATGTGCATATTTCAAAGGAGCAAATATCCAAGTTGGATGATAAAGTAATTCCATGTATTTTTCTTGGGTATGGAAATGAGGAATTTGGGTACATATTATGGGACCCAGAAAAGAAGAGAATTGTTAGATGTAGAGATGTTGTGTTCTTTGAGGGTCAAAATGGGATAAATCCAGAAATCATTGAGAAGTCAGAGAGAGTTGATGAATCCATAGAACTCATACCAATTTCTTCACATGTACAGTCAACAGTAACCGATGAAGATGAACATAATGAAGAAGTCACTGAGGAAACCTCTGACATGAGTGGTAATAATGATGAGATTGTTTATGATGTTCTTGAGCAGGGGGAGAAACATCATCAAGAGGAGCCAGAAGAGCCCCCATTAAGAAGGTCTGAGAGAGAGTACCAACCTTCTAAAAGGTACCCTTCTTTAAAGTATATTCTATTGACAGAAGAAGGAGAGCCAAAATGTTTTCAAGAGGCACAAGTTCATAAAGACAAAGTTAAGTGGCAGAATGCAATGAAAGATGAGATGAAGTCATTGCAAGAAATGGACACATATGACCTGATGGAACTTCTTAAGGGCCGAAAGGAATTGATAAACAAATGGGTGTTCAAGCTAAAAAGAGATTAAAATGGAGAAATTTTGAAGTACAAAGCTCGACTTGTTGTAAAGGGTTTGGACAGAAACAGGGCATCGACTTTGAGGAGATTTTCTCACCAGTGGTAAAGATGACTTCCATTCGTACAGTGTTAGGTCTGGTAGCTAACTTAGACCTTGAGCTTGAGCAACTTGATGTAAAAACTTCATTTCTTCATGGTAACTTGGAAGAAGAGATCTACATGGTGCAACCAGAGGGTTTTGAAATGAAAGAAAAGGAGAACGTGGTTTGCAAATTGAAGAAGAGTCTATACGGTTTAAAACAAGCTCCGAGACAATGGTACAAGAAATTTGACTCTTTTATGATGAGTCATGGGTACCAGAGAACCAAGGCAGATCCGTGTGTTTACTTCAAAAGATTTTCTAATGGAAAGTTTCTGATCCTTTTACTTTATGTTGATGATATGTTGATTGTAGGACATGATGCTGAGAAAATAGCAACGTTGAAGAAGGAGATGTCCAAGACATTTGATATGAAGGACATGGGCCAAGCACGTCAGATATTGGGAATGCAGATTACTCGTGACAGAAAGGCTAAGAGACTTTGGTTGTCACAAGAGAAGAACATTGAAAGGGTGCTTGAAAGATTCAACATGCAAGGAGCAAATGAAGTAAGTTGTTCACATCCTATCCATTTTAAATTGAGCAAGAAGATGTGTCCATCAAAAGAGAAAGAAAATGATGAAATGTCAAGTGTACCATACTCCTCAGTTGTAGGGAGTTTGATGTATGCAATGGTTTGCACTAGGCCAGATGTAGCGCATTCAGTCGGTGTGGTTAGTAGGTTCCTCTCTAATCCAGGAAAACAACATTGAGAAGTAGTGAAGTGGATTCTTAGATATCTAATAAGCACTTCCAATTTATGTTTGAGTTTTGGAAATGGTGAAGCTGTGTTAGAAGGTTACACAGATGCTGATATGGCTGGAGATCTAGATCACATAAAATCCACTTCGGGTTATGTGTTTACTTTTGCAGGGGGAGCCGTGTCATGGCAATCCAAGTTGCAGAAATGTGTGGATTTATCAACAACAGAAACAGAATACATTGCAGAAACTGAAGCTGGTAAGGAGTTATTGTGGATGATTATATTTCTCCTAGAGCTTGGTATGCAACAAGAACATGCAATTGTTTTCTGTGATAACCAGAGTGCCATAAATTTGAGCCAGAATACTACATATCATTCCAGAACTAAGCATATTGATGTGAGGTTTCATTGGTTAAGAGATGCAATAGAAAACCAACAGATGAAGTTGAAGAAAATCCACACGGATAAGAACCCATCAGACATGTTTACGAATATTGTTCCAAAAGACAAGCTCGAGCTCTTTTGTCGGCTTGTTGGCATGAATACCAAATGATGACTTAAAGATCGGTGTACCTCTCTCCGTGGGCTGGAGGGAGAGATTGTTGGGCCTTTTGGGTCCAGCCCAATCAGACAGTTGATTAAATGAGCAAAACCTAAGAATGCTGCTCATTGTATCACTTCTAGAGAAAAAAGCCATTCTGCAAAGAAGAGAAGAAATAGAGGAGAAGAAACAGAGGAAGAAAAAAAGAAGGAGGCAGTAGAGCTCTTACATTTTCACCTTCAGGTTCCAATTTCTTGTTGTTTTATATCTAGACTAGCTTAAGTCTAAATGAAATTGGTTTTCTCTGTTTGTATGCATCAACTTTGGTTAAAAGTTGAGAAGAACATTTGTATTTGTTTCTTGCTTATAGTGAAATTTGCTGGTTGGCCCCGTGGTTTTTTACCCTCCAGGTTGAGAGGGTTTTCCACGTAAATCTGGTATTGTTTTGTTCTGTGTTTGATCTTCTATTTTAAACTTAGATAACCTGTGAATTTACCCATCTCACATTGCTAGATTACAGTATAAAAGTAATTTTCGTATCAAAATTCCCAATAAACCGTTTGGTGTAGTAGTCCTGATAGCAGGCTTGGTCATTAAATTAGTTAATATTGCTAACTTATCTATTACTTGTTGAAGAGTAGCTTTTATTTCAGCAAACTCAATTGGAAAAACCGTATCTTTATCAATTTTTGGAGTTCTTTTGGCCATTTTTTGGAGCACAAAATGTCCAGGTTTTGGATCTCTTTTCCGTGGGATCTTATCGGCTTGTGGTAGTGGACTGCAACTAGCGAAGAGAAAGAGATAACTCGGAATTCCTCTATGGTTGGGCACATAGATCTTTCACCGATGAAGTATGCACGTTTATCAGTGTTTCACTGTATATATATGGTTTATAATCGCGAGCAAATTCAGCGATTGATCTATAGACCAATCGTTATTATTCAATTAATAGCGATTGGTTTAGAACCAATCGTTATTATTCAAATAATAGCGATTGGTCTAAAGACCAGTCGCGGTATACCCCATAAAACCCACGAATAAAAGGCGCCAAATTTTAGCGCGCATCAATAGTGGCGATCGCAAAACTTTTTAATTAACACGTCTATTCTTTCCTCTTAGAAACCCTCTTCCCTTTATCCACTCAAATCTCAATTTGTCTTTATCTTTTTCTCCATGGAAAAGATACCGAGCATAGAGAGGAAGTAGTCGTTGGAAAAGACGAAGATGCCATCCTCAATCTGTATGCTCTCTCTTTCACTATGGATACAGATTCAGGTTTCTCCAGCTGCTTCTTTTATGTTCTTTTTCAGCCGACAAAAGGCATCGTTTTAGAAGATTCATGGTTCCTTTCTTCTCTGTATTCACCAACGCATATCTAGGAAGAACAACTTCATCTCATTTACCGGTATACTTTGTAGATCAGTTATTTCAGCTTACTGAAACCTAGAATCAGACTTTTGTTTTGTTGATTAGGTTTATTTGACTGAGATTAATTCACTGTTGCTTTATAGCTACGAGTATACTTTGGCGATTGGTGCTGTGAAGGACCAAACTACGATTGGTGTTGTGAAGGACCAGACGAGCATCGCAATAGAGAAGGTCTCAAACAATATGGCTCCAGAACTTGAGGTTTTGATTATTAAAGCTACGAGTCATGATGATGAACCGGCGTCGGAGAAACACATCCGCGAGATCCCGTTGGGTTTTGCAACAGCAAAACTATGGATCTTCTTAGAAATCAAACCTATAACAAATTAGTTTCCAAATCATCTATGACGAACAACAGATTTACCAAGAACTGAAATAGCACAAAGCAATAAACGACAACACAATGTACATGGTTCGGTCAAAATCGACCTACGTCCACGGGAGGGATAAGTTTCACTAAATCAAACAAATGTTAATAGTAGAAACTTACATGCCCTTCACTCAAATGAAAAAAGTGATTACACTAGGAATGACTGGAATCCTCCACAATCAAAATCTCCCTCAACCTCTCACTCTGGATCAGCCAAAGAATAAGAAGAAGTAGAAAACCCTAGATCTGTTCACTCTCTCTCAACCTTACTGTATTATGAGAAAAATATTCAAAAAAAGTATTTATACTCTAACCCGTTTTCATAAGAGAAACCCTGACCCGTTTACCCGGAATTTAAATCCCGCCCGCAATGGCAAGGAACACCTCAACAATTCTCCCCCTTCCGAGCCATGGGAGAAAGTTGCTATAAACATTCATGATCGTGATGCTCCTACCAGAACCATTCTGGCTTTGACACAACATATCTCATGCTTGCCTCTTGGAAAGCCCTTTGTCATCATATCTGACCTGTTCTCATCTGTATGCACTTTCTACAAGTATAACTACTTTTTCTCGAGCACTTCATAGATCCAATGGTACCTTCTTTGGATGTGTTTTGAACGTGAATGGAAACTTGGATTCTTGCTCACATGTATAACACTTTGTGAGTCACTAAACACCACAAACCTGTCTTGTGTAATGCCTATTTCTTTCAACAATTCTTTCATCCATCTCATTTCCTTACAATATTCAGTAATGGCAATATATTCAGATTCTATAGTAGACAAAGCAATACATTTCTGTAGACGAGACTACCATGATACAACTCCTCCTCCAAAAGTAAACAAATACCCTAAAGTTGATCTTATTGTGTCAATATCACCACTAATATCTGAATAAAAAAAAGCCTTCAACATGTAGCTTTCTAGTACCATAACACAAAGCGTATTTGGAGGTCCCTCGAAGATATCTCATTAGCCACTTAACCGCTTCCCAGTGTGTCTTACCGGGATTTGAAAGGAAACGAATAAGTACTCTAACTGCATGAGCTATATCCGGTCTTGTACAGACCATTGCATACATCAGATTGCCTATTACTGAAGCATATGGAACACTGCACATTTCTAGTCTTTCATCTTCATCCTTGGGAGACATTGTCTTGTTTATTTTCAAGTGTGTAGCCAATGGACAAGCAACTGCCTTTGCCTTTTCCATACAGAATCGATTTAGAATCTTCTCAATATATTTCTCTTAATACAACCATAGCATTTTCTTCACCCGATCACGAATGACCTGCATTCCAAGAATTTGTCTTACTTGACCCAAGTCTTTCATCTCAAAATACTTAGCCAAATCCTTTTTCAACTTGGCAATCTTGAGCTTGTCTCTCCCAATAATAAGCATGTCATCAACATATAGGAGAAGTATAATAAAATCATTAGAAGCAAACTTTTGCACAAAGACACAGTGATCTGTAGACGTCTTCATGTACCTATGGATGGTCATGAACGACTCAAACTTAAGATACCACTGCCTTGGTGATTGCTTCAAACCGTACATACTTTTGACAAGTTTGCACACCTTATTTTCCTCACCTTTCTTATTATAACCTTCAAGTTACTCTATATAAACATCTTCATCTAAATCACCATGGAGAAATGCAGTCTTGACATCAAGCTGTTCAACCTCAAGATCCATACAAGCATCTAGACTTAACACCACCCGGATAGAAGTCATCTTCACTACCGGTGAGAAAAATCTCATCATAATTGATTTCATGCCTCTAGCCAAATCCTTTGACAACCAGCCTAGCCTTGTATCTTGTCTTTCTATCATCACCTTCTTGCTTGATCTTGTACACCCATTTATTTTGTAATACATTTCTGTTCTTTGGTCTTTCAACTAGATCATATGTGCCATTTTTCAGCAATGACTTCATCTCTTCATCCATGGAAGCTAGACATTCTTTATGAGCATCCTAAAGAGCCTCCTTATAGCATATAGGCTCCCCACAATCAGTTAGAAGGACATACTATGTAGCATGGTACTTAAAACTTGACATTTTCTCCCTAGTAGACCTCCTAAGTACCTCTATTTGTTGATTCTGTTGATTTCCATCTTCTTGTTGAACTTTAAAATCAACATTATCACCAAGATTAGTTTCAGTATTAGTATCATTTTCATGGCCTACATCTTGACCCTGAGGAACATCATCATCACTATCTAAGTCTGAAGCTACATGTGGCCTTGTCTCCTCAACATAATGAGACAGCTTAAGACCACAAAGGTCGCGTATATATGCATCAAGCTTTTCACCATATTCAAAATTCTCAATAGTCTGATCTTCAAGGAATACCACATCTCGGCTTCTCAAAACATTTTTGTCAACTGGGTCATAACACCTGTATCCCCACTTTTCATAACCATAACCCAAAAATATGCATTGCATGGTTTTTGCATCTAACTTAGACCTCTCATCTTTTAGAACATGCACAAAACTCTGCAACCAAAAACACGTAAATAGTCATAATTAACATGTTTAGCTGCCCAAACGCTTTCTGCACACTTATTATTCAATGACTTGGAGGGAGAACGATTGATCACATACACTACAGTGCTCATGGCTTCATCCTAGAAATGCTTAGCCAACTTGGCATGGGAGAGCATACTCCTCATCCGTTCCATTATTGTTTTGTTCATTCTCTTTGACACAAAATTTTTGTTGTGGAGTCTTGGGCACTGTCTGTTCATTTCGAATACCCTGCTCTTTGCAATAATCATCAAATGAGCCTATGTACTCTTCCCCGTTATCTGACCGCACCCTCATCAGTTTTCTTCCCGTCTCTCTTTAAACCAGCTTGTGAAAGACCTCAAACTTTGCTGCAACTTCATCCTCGGACTTTATAGAATAGGCCCAAACCTTCCTAGATGCATCATCTATGAAGGTTATAAAATAGAAAGCACCACCTATGGATTTAATCTTCATAAGACCACAAACATCTGTATGGACCAAATCAAGGACATTCTTTTTCAGTTCAACTTTCGACTTACTAAAGGAGACTCTATTCAGGTTACCCTTCAAGCAATGCTTACAATTTTCAAGATGAGCATCCTTGAGATTCAACAACTCATTCCTCTTGATTAAAACATTCAGCCCTTTTCACTAATGTGACCTAGTCTCTTGTCCCATAACTCAGAGGATGACTCCATCAAAACAGAATATGCTGCATCATAGACAATTTTCAAATTTGTCTTTTATAAAGAATAACATTTCTTACCTCGTGCAACAACCAATGAACCCTTGCTTAGATTCCATGCTCCACCACTAAAAACATTATGGTAGCCTCCATCATCGATCTTACCTGCTGAAATCAAATTTATTCTTAAATCAGAAACATGTCTTACATCTCTCAATGTTAGGAAACAACCCATGTTTATCTCGATTCTAACATCACCAAGACCAACTTTCTTGGACACGCCACTATTACCCATGCGAACCTCACCATAATCACCAGCTTTGTAGGACTGGAAGTAACCTTTGTGTGGAATAATATGGAATGAGGCACATGTGTCAACAATCCATGTTGTTTCATTTGAAGATGTGTTAAGATAAGAGTCTTAACAGTTAGAAGCATATGTCAGTTCACTATCTGAAGAATAAGCAGATGTATCTACACTCTGTTCTTTCTTTTCTCTGGACTTCACCATACCCTTTGCTTTATCATTTTAAAATTTCCAGCACTCATTTTTCCAATGACTCATTTTGCCACAGTAATGGCAAGCATCATCCTTCTTTGGATCTTTAGACTTGCTTCTAGACTTGCCCCTACTCGAACCACTTCTATTATCCTTTGATCTTCCTCTATCAGTCACCAACGTATCAGACTTATAGGGTTTATCCCCTTTCAATTCTCCTCATCAAGTAAGGAACTGGTGAAAAATGTCATGTTGACTTTACCATTCGGTGCTGAGTTGTTGAGAGTGATAATAAGTGTCTCCTAACTTGTAGGCAAAGATTCAAGGACTAAAAGTGTTTGCACCTCATCATTAAAGTTTATCTTCATACTACTCAACTGATTCAAAATATTTTGAAATTCATTCAAATGCTCAGCAATTGATTTATTATCAATGTACTTTAGATTCACTAGCCTTCGTACCAGTGCTTCTTTATTCCCTGTTGACCTCCCAACGTAGAGAACTTTAAGTTTGCTCCACACACCCTACGTCGTAGTCTCGTTCTCAACATGATGCACAACATTTACACCAACCTAGGAACGAATAAAGTTGCAGGCCTTTTCCTCATTTACACTATCTGTCTTTTTCCAATCAGTCTCTTTTATAATCTCAGGTCTAACACCCTCATTTTTAATTGCTTCATTCAAATCATCTGAAACTAACAGATCACTAATCATCAGTTTCCATTGCCTTTAGTTTGTACCATTCACACTCACCATATCAGGTCTAGATTTCCCCATTATTACTGCCTTAACAACTGACAAAACCCCTGCAAAGAAACCAGTTGATCTCCTCTTTAAATTTCGTCAAGTAACCAGCAGAGCACTGTACTACAATGTTAAAACAGATAACCGATCAATAATGCTCTAATACCACTGTTGGGTTTTGCAATAGCAAAACTACGGATCATCTTAGAAATCGAACCTGTAACAAATCAGTTTCCAAATCGTCTATGACGAACAACAGATTTACCAAGAACTTAAATAGCACAAAATAATAAACGACAACACAATATACGTGTTTCGGTTAAAATCGACCTACGTCCATGGGAGGGATAAGTTTCACTAAATCAAATAAATGTCAATAGTAGAAACTTACATGCCCTTCTCTCAAATGAAGGAAGTGATTACACTAGGAATGATTGAAATCCTCCACAATCAAAATCTTCCCAACCTCTAACTCTAGATTAGTCAAAGAACAAGAAGAAGTAGAAAAACCCTAGATCTGTTCACTCTCTCAACCTTACTGTATTAAAATCCGCTCGCAATGGCAAGGAACACCTCAACAATTATGAGATTGATTCATTGTTGCTTTATTCATCTTCTAAGTTTGTTTTCTTCTTAGAACTTTGTTTGTTTGATTCGAAAATGGCTCCGAGTACAATTCAGAAGGCGATTGTTGCTGTGAAGGACCAGACGACGATTGGTGTTGTGAAAGACCAGACGAGCATCGCAATAGCGAAGGTCTCAAGCAATATGGCTCCAGAACTTGAGGTTTTGATTATTAAAGCTACGAGTCATGATGATGAACTGGCGTCGGAGAAACACATCCGGGAGATCCTTCATTTAACATTATATTCACGAAGTCATGTTAGTGCTTGTGTTTCTTCATTCTCGAAGCGGATCGGAAAACTAGAGACTGGATTGTTTCTATTAAATGTTTGATGCTGATTCAATGTTTGTTGTGTGATGAAGATCCAGTTTTTTAACGGGATATTATGTACACTACTCGAAGAAAGATAATTGTAATGGAGAATTTTTTTGGGGTTAAATCTACAATCTTTTCCATTAGAATAGAAGATAATACATGTAGGTCATTCAATATGCGATGGAGGTTGATGCAGATTGCAGCCTCTTTCCACTTGAATGGATATTTCATTCTCGATGGGACAAAAAGCCTGGGAGAATGAATGGTAAGATATTTATATACATTAAAAACCAATTTAACGAATGAATTGGTCGCACAAGTAATTGATAAAGATGTGGAAGTTGGGGCAGATAGTAGTGAGTTCCTGTTAATTGGATTTTCCATTCCCGGGAAAAGAAGCCTGACAAGGCTTTTGTTGATGGTTTGCTTCTTACTTTAATCACAAATCTTCACTCGCTTGCTGTTTCTCTTAGTTTCAACTAGATTGTAGTATTCTTCTTTATGTCATAAATGATAAATCATTGTTCAAAACAGTGTTTTTACATGTTTTTTTCTCATTTTTTTACAGCATCTAGAAGTAGTAGTTATTGAGGATAATGTGGAGGGCTTATTTGGGATGCTTGTATTTTTTGTTGATGATTTACAAGACCTTTTATGCATTATCGATCTTTCTCTATTAAAACGCATGATAGTCTTCTCCCATGTTGAGGCCATATTTGAACTCATGAATTGCTAAATAGTGAGAGATTAGTTTTTCACATGTTCTTCAATTTCATTCTCTTCAATTTCTTTAGTTCATCATTTCCTTGAAGTAATTTGTTAATTGATTGAGTAGAGACAATCATATTCAGACAGGTGTGAAGTAAACTCATCTCTCTTTATTATTCTTTTTCTTTCGGACTTTGAATCCTGCAGCGGTTGCTTCTTTGCACGGCTGATTGGAACTTAGGTTTTGAGATCACGGTAATATAGTTAGGGTTCTGAATTTCTCTCTTCATTTTCATATAAAAAATGTATTTACTAATAGCTCGTCATTTCATGGAAGTAATTTGTCAATTGATTGAGTAGAGACAATCATATTCAGACATCATATTCAGAAAGTATATTTGAATGATTAATATTTGCTTTGACTTGTCTCTATTAACTTAAATTGAGCTCTGAATTAAATCGATTTGGTGTCCTTGGGACCTTTATAGATGATTTTAGCGAGGATTCTCTAACTGGAAAAGGGATTTGAGTTTCTTGGTACACTAGGAAGTCATATTAGGTATATTAATTAGGAATGATATACTTAATTTTATTTTAAATATGATTTATTATAAGAGAAATAGTCTCACTAACCAGAGATAGGGTTATTGGTTATTTGGTGAGGCCTAAATTAAATTTGGGTATAGCTGTTGTAGCTGCTATTGTGCTTAAATTTAGATTTGATTTCCATAATCTCTTTATGTATTTTGTCCAGATTCATTGCTCTCTGCATATGTTATTAGAAATAACCTTAAAAGCATAATGGTGCACAACACTGGTTTCTGTTATTTTTTGCAATATGACAACATAAAGTTCAATAAGATATTTGAGGTGGCACAACCTAGTTGAAGGAATTTGATGTGGTATGGGATTATGCTTCCTCTTTTGATGTTGTATTATCGCATTTGATAATATCTAAGAAATAAGATGCATAATGCTTGCGTATTTTTCTTAATCATGTTGTCCTAAGTCTGTCCTAAGTCGAATTGTTCTCTCTTTCTCTTTGGGAATAATGTTCCTTTGTCAACTTGTCATCTATGCTAGCATTAATTTTTTTTATCCTTGACTAAGCTTGAAGAACACATGGGAGTTCATGTTGGGTCTATTGATGAAGAAGATGTTGAGCAAGGAATTGCACATATGATTGAACATGTTGCATTCCTTGGGAGTAAAAAGCGTGAGAAACTCCTTGGAACTGGGGCACGCTCATATGCCTACACAGATTTACATCATACCGTGTTTAACATACACTCTCTAACAAGGACAGAGGTTTGTGGTCTTTCCATCTGAAAATCCTGTTTTGTTACCACTAGAAGTCTTTATTCCCTGCATACATTGCTTAATTGAATAGTATCATAATCACACAGTTCTTTTCTATCTAGCCTGTATAACCATTTATGGTCTACCTTTCTATGGTTTTTGGCGTTCTATGTACTAATTTCTATTGTTATTATTATTATTATTGTTTTATCTCGTCCAATATCTAGCAGTTACACTCTTATGTATCAGATATCATAGATTGTTTTATGATGTAAAGTCTTAATAGATGGATGCATAATTATTTGGGTTTGTATTGAAGCAGTTGATGAATGATTTTTTTATTTTTATTTTTTATAAAAAGGTCTATCGCAATTGGTAAAATTTCCAATCACCAAACTTAATGAGCCTCACCGATTGTCACTAACCAATCGCCATAGCCTTCACTTGGTTAGTGGCGATAAGTTATTTAACCAATCGTCATATGGCTATAGCGATTGGTCATCCACCAATCGCCATTGCCAATTATGGGAATAGCTAGAAGACTTTTGTCGATTGAGAGCGATTGGTATATGACCAATCGCTATAGACCTATAACGATCGGTTTGAAGGTTAATAGCGATTGGTTTACCAATCACTATAGGGTGTTTTTTTACTAGTTTCATCTCCATCATTAAAGTTGTATTCACTTTAAAGTTTATGAATCTCATGATGGGGATGAAGCCATAATTTAGATAATTCCATTTGTTAGTGTGGAAGTTATCGATGCAGGGAACCAACTCGATATCCGTCAACATGGACATCGTTGATGACTGTGATAGCAGAAGAGTGGAGTATTACAATTGTGAAAACAAGAGAAAATGCATATGCAAATAACATGACTTAGAGTAAACATCTCATAAAGTTTTAAATACTTGCTTTTTTTAAAAGAACTATCGATTTTACATATTTTAAAATTTTGGAGTTCTAGGTTTGCTATACTAGAATTTCTAACTTTTTCCGTTTATACAAAAATGGGTAAAACTAGAGTCCTTCTTTAAGGGCAGTGGGTTTGTCCGCAACAGGTAAAGGTTATAAAACCTTCACTTTCTTATTCCTCTTGATGGTTTCAGAACTCATCGATGATCTGGTCGATATAGTTCTTCCTGTCTTTTGGGGTGCTCATCTTGACTACGTCGTTCCACAATTCAAGGTAGTTTACAAAGTCGTTGGTTCGATGGGCCTATATATGGCGACCACACAGTCACGACAGGGAGGCATGCAATCTCACCCAAATTGCTTAAAAAGCTCGTTGGTGTAGTAAAATATTATCCATTCCAGAAGCATTATCATGAGTTGATCATCTATAAGGTAGACCATTTTCTTAATATCATACCAAGGTAAAGCTCACATATGGAGTCGTTGTCGTCGACGGACATTTCCGGGTTAACACCCCTAATGTGTCGATATTAGAGGACAACACTCGTCACATTGCTAGGAAGTGGAGGAGGTATACATTTCATCTTTTCCAATAGCCTGGATCAAAGCTGTGATCACTAGAGGAGATTTTACAAAAATATGTTCTTGGACAGAATTTGATTTCTTCGATTTGAATTGTAATATATGATTTATGTTTTATCATTTGTTAGAGGAACATCTAAGGACTTTTTATACTAGGTTTAGGTCGGTTGAGATGGAGGAATTCAACTCCAATTTTTCTATTTGAAGTTATATCCCTAATTATATCCTTATCTTTGACAGTCTAGTTTTAGGGTAAGGTGGCGATTCTAGATGTGGGCTATTGATGATGATGATAAGGTGAGCACGTGGGAGCAAAATTGGAAGGATAAGGTCGACCAACGTAGGAGATAATCCTTCTGGAAGATCGCCGAAGTTCATCGCGGCCTGCTAAAATTCACAAAGAAGACAATCAAAACAACGTTTTTTTAGAAATATAATAAAAAAATTGTTTATTATTTTTAATTTTAAGTATTTTCGGATATTTATTTATTTATTTTAAATAATAAATTAAACATAATTTATGTTTAAAATCATAATGAAATAATTTATAACCCCTTTTTAAGTTTAACTTGGGTAAAATAAATAAAACAAAATCATTAAATTATTACACCCAAAAGTTTATTACCACGAACAAAATATCACCCTTACACCCAAAAAATTACTACCACTAACCTAAAAAAACAAATCATCAATACATTCAAATATTTTGTACCACTAATAATTTAACATCATTAATCATAGCTAAAAGCTACAATATTTTTTATAAAAAAATATTTTTTTCATTAATCATATCTTGCAATTTTCTCATTAACACTGTTGGTGCACTATTCAACATCAGGTCTAGTGGCATAATATCATATTGTAACTCAATTGCATTAACTGTAACTTATCAACCTTCTTTATTACCATTACCTTTACATGAACCAACTACAATTGGTCAACCATATAATCTACGAAATAGACTAGATAGATCTTGTGTGGCAGGTCAGTATGATTAGGCATGTCAAGTTTGAATTTTGTGTTAACGATTGAATTTGTGCTGATTGAATTTATGAATATTAACCTTGTGAAGATTGACCTTGTGTGACTTGATCCTGTGAAGATTATTTCCATGAAGATTGACCCATTGTTGTTTGGCCTAATTTGATACTTTAATTTGTCCATGTGCAGCTTGACCTGTACATCCAATATCAATTTTACCTAAAATCTCAAAATAGTATATTAAAACTTCCAATATGGTGAACAGAATATTATATATATTTCAAAGTCTACGAGAACATTTTTCGGTCACTAGATCAACTGTGAGTATCATGTCTCACTTATACGAACTAGTACAATATTCCAAATGACACTCATGATATTGGGATGCACTAGCTTTTAGTTGACGTTTGGCATTGAGAGATGTTATGAGATTACTTAAGAATTTATATGTGATTATCAATTCCATTTTCCACGACTAGCACCATTATCAATTCTATCAGACCATCTCCAACTCACAAACTAATTCTCAAACAAAAATGCAGTAAACGTCACATCAAACAGTAATTATCTCCAACCCAAAAACCAATTTCCAAACCCAAAAGAATATTCTTAGAATATTCTTTTTTTACACTAACTTTTTAACCTTATTAATATTATCTATATATTTATCAACTTCACATATTTAACCTCAATATTTTCTTATTCATTTAATAAAATTAATTATATATTAATAATTTATACATAACAAAAATAATTAAATAATACATTTAAATAAACAACATAATATATTAAAACAAACATTATTAATAAAAACAATAAATTTATATGTTTATTCGTAACTATAAAATAAATTATATAAAATTTTAAATATAATATAATTTAATATTTAACTATACATTTAAAAATATTATAACTTTTATCTTAAAAAGAAAAAAAATAAGTTTAAAGCTTAATTTTAATTATAGATATATAAGGTTATATATAAAAAAAATAAAAATAAAACTAGATTGAGGGCCATTTTGAAAAAATAGCCAAAATAGGGGAATGAACAGTGCCAACGCATATGCGGGAGGAGAGAGACGCCCAAACGCATTTTGTGTTTGCGAATGGTGTCTGGTTGGAGTGAAAAAGGGCACGCATAATGGGATTTGTGTTCCCGTTGGAGATGCTCTCATAGTGCATATATTTTTTTCTCGAGCAATGATAAAGGAGAAATTAAAAGTTTCACACATTGTTCTCTATAATATCGCATTTCGTTGTCTGACGATCGAAATACCTATGTCCATATTTTTTTAGGAATGAATCAACACCTATTACAATACTAATTATCAATCTTAACAATGGTAGAATATTCCAATCTAATGTACCTGTCACCACATTTCAAATTCTTTGAACTAGTTTCATGCACAAAATATGTATTTTGTTTCTAGAAAAATATTCTCACAACTTCCGACAATTCATTGAATTAAATGAAATAATCAAACAATATAATAATGAGAATATAATAATCAAAACATATAATTTGTAGTGATTGTCAAATAAACACTTTGTGTCATTCAATAACAATAACGAGTCGGTATTTTTGGTTCAAATATCATTCTAGCCCAAGTGTTCAACAAAATCACGAAATGTCGATTAAGTTCTTCTTCAATCGCAAACTGTTTCTGCACTTTCTAACCTACCATCGTTAACATATTTATCCTAGTTTAAACCTAATCAAATGCCTAATCAAACGTGATCTCATCATTAACTTAAATAAGAAAATGAAGAGCAATTACTTATACAAAAATCTAATATCATTTCATTTAAATGGAATTTTTTAGAAACTAAACTATTAAACTATAAATAGGTACAAACTAAGACATTAGCCAAAACATTAGATATTTTGAACAAAACACCAATTTAACACCTAAAGTTTTCCTTGAAAGGGCTTGTCTGATCGTGTGTCATTCAGGTCAGCTTTATACGAATTAAATAGATTTGGGGAAGACAAGAACAAACATTCTTCAACCTTTAAAGTATAAATTGGGTATTTGAAGAGGGCCCTTCATCAAGCCAACACATTTAAACTTATGCTGGTTGTATTTGTCTCTGACTGCTACCAAAGAACCTCCTCTTTTACCCAATTGCAAGTCTTGTATAAGAAGAACACATTCCTGTAAATCGGCAGGTTTGTATCCTGAAAACCTTTCAAGGTTTGCATTCCATGGATGTTTATCAGGGTGGAACATAAACCTGGAAAGGAACACAATAGAAGAAGCAATCATGGATGGCAAGAACTTGACACAGCCATAGTCCAGCAAACTCAACTCTGCCAGGTAGCATCCCAATAACTCAAACTCCAAATCAGGATATTTGCGATCCTGTTCAGAAATCCTGGAGAATCTTCTCAAGAAGGTATTAATGGTTGGACTGCTGACTTCGAATTTAAGAGATTTAAGTATGTCGGCTTCCATCTTCACCATCTCTTCCTTTTTGTAAGTGTTATCTGTGATGTAGCAGAAGTCATCAAGTGTTGGAGGATTAATCTCTTGAAACTTTGATGCAATCGACATTGAAGAAACGCCAAGCAACTGCAGCCTCTGCTTATTGAGAGGATTAAGAGACAAGAATCTGTCAATGTAAGTGATTGAGAGAAAAAGTGTATCGGATTGAAGCTTGTATTCTTCTGCAACCTCCACCAACCAATCCACCAAAACCCCTCTCATGTTTGCAGTCACATCTTTCTGCACCTTGTCGATATAGTCTTGCAGCGGCCTTCTCTTTGCCTCTTTCTCCATGTTATGAAGATAATCGTAGATTTCAGTTACATAACCATCGCACATCTCAGAATCATCAAACTTGGAGGCTGCTGCTTCAATTTCACGTACAGCCGTATGCGTACTAATTAAATTGGAAATCCCATCGAGAGGGGATCTCTTCTTGTCGGGGGACTGCTGCAGATGATAATCCTGTCCGACCATTGCGTCGGCTGTCCTCTTCTTCCCGAAGCGAGTAACACTCACTGAGTTTATTTTGACAGTCATACCTAATTTCTCTCGCA
Source organism: Impatiens glandulifera (assembly GCF_907164915.1). Lineage (NCBI taxonomy): Eukaryota > Viridiplantae > Streptophyta > Magnoliopsida > Ericales > Balsaminaceae > Impatiens > Impatiens glandulifera. Next base: position 49,084,544 of record NC_061862.1, on the reverse strand, counting down.
CCCCCACGTCCTATATGATTGATTCTTCCAAGAAGAAGAAGAAGATAGACCAGGAGAAGTGAAGACGGCGAAGGAGATGATATGGCCTGTGATTTGGGAGGGTGATGAATAAGAAGGCATGTTGCCAGAAAAGCCGCCATGTCTGTAAATTTCAAATGTTTTCTCTGTGGCGCTCTCTCTCAAATGAAAACCAAAATTAGAACCCCAAATTCCAAAATGTTTCAAGGGGAATGAAAATTTAAATAATTCAAAATAATATTTTAGTTTAGACTTGTAAAGAAGATATTTAACATAATATAATAAATAATTTGTATTAATTTTAACATAAAAATATTATATATATCTTTATAATGTTTTTAAAAATTATTACAAATAATTATAAATTAAAATTTACATAGACACTTTTGACCTTCTTTATTGGGCATTTTCGATTATTTAAATTATAGCCTTTTAATATTAATATATTTTAAATAAAATTTGCAATTGATAGACTATAAAAATCATGTCGATAAGTTTAAAATTATTATTTATTTTATTTTAAAATTCCATTCTTTAAATAATTATTTGATTTGAAATTGAAATCGATATAAATCATGAAAAATATCACTCTTTTTCTTGTTCTTTTGTTTTAAGATTCTCATCTTATCACCTCTTTTTTCAAAGAGATTCCTCGTAGAGTGAGGTTTCTTCCACGTTTCGACGAGTTTGAAGATTAATCCTTATTAGTGGGATGATAGGTGGAACAGTGTTGGGCCTTTTGGGTCCAGCCCAATCAGACAGTTATTTAAATGAGCAAAACCTAAGAATGTTGCTTATTCTATCACTTCTAGAGAGAGAAGTCATTCTGCAAAAAAGAGAAGAAACAGAGAAAAAAAAGAAGGAGGCAGTAGATCTCTTACATTTTCACCTTCAGGTTCCAATTTTTGTTGTCTTATATCTAGACTAGCTTGAGTCTAAATGAAATTGGTTTTCTCTGTTTGTATGCCTCAACTTTGGGTTTAAAGTTGAGAAGAACATTTGTATATGTTTCTTGTTTATAGTGAAATTTGCTAGTTGGCCCCGTGGTTTTTTACCCTCCAGGTTGAGAGGGTTTTCCACGTAAATTTGGTGTTGTTTTGTTCTGTGTTTGATCTTCTGTTTTAGACTTGGATAACCTGTGAATTTACCCATCTCACATTGCTAGATTACAGTATAAAAGTAATCTTCGTATCAAAATTCCTAACAAGTGGTATCAGAGCTGTTAGGTTTATTTTGAAGAGTGCTTTTGTAGGTTGAGATGGAAGGCAATAGCAAAATGATCCGGTTGACAAATAATAACTAGCAGATTTGGAAATCCAAGATGAGGATATCCTTTACTGTAAAAACTTGTATGAGACGGTTGAAGGAGATAGTGCGAAGCCAAAAGATATGTCTGACGGTGATTGAACAAAATTGAACAGGAAAGCAGCTGGCACAATCAGACAATGACTTGATGATAGTGTGTACCACCATGTAGAAAGTGAGAAGAGTGCACATGAGTTGTGAAAGAAGCTGGAGTTATTGTATGAGCAGAAAACAGTAGGTAACAAAGCGTTTCTGATTCGAAAGTTAGTAAATCTGAAATTTAGAGAAGGTGCAAGTATTGCTGAGCATTTAAATGAGTTCCAGAGCTTGATTAATCAATTGTCAGTGATGGAGATGACCTTAGAAGATGAGCTGCAAACCTTATTTCTTTTAGGATCATTGCCCGACAGTTGGGAGACATTGGTTGTGACAGTCAGTAATGCAGTTCCGAATGGTGTTCTTACTATGAGTATAGTTACTAGCAGCTTGTTCAATGAGGAGACAAGAAGGAAGTCAACTAATACAAATAGTGCTCAGGCCCTTATCACAGAGAATAGGGGAAGAGCTGAATACCGACAACAATCAAGAGGTCATAGCAAGTCCAGAGGTAGATCAAAATCTAAGGAAGACAGTGTTATCACTGTGGTAAAGAAGGTCACATGAAGAAAAATTGTAGAGCCTGGAAAAGACTACAGAATGAAGACAAAAATCAGAAAAAAGATGATGAGATCAGAAATACCACAGCCACAGTAACTGCAGCTGATGTAGTGATTCTTTCTTGTGAAAAAGAACAATATCTACATGTAGAAAGTCACCAAGGAGTTGAGTGGATAGTTGATACAGGTGCTTGCTATCATGCTACACCAAATAGAGAGTTCTTCATGACTTACAAGGCTAGAAATCTTGGTATAGTGAAGATGGGTAATACTAGTCACTCGAGCATTGTAGGTATTGGTGATATTTGTTTGCAGACAGAGTTGGGACATCAGTTAACACTGAAAGATGTGCGACATATTCCTGATTTGCGTCTAAACTCGATATCAGGTGATGCATTGGACAAAGATGGATTCAAGCATTATCTTGGTAGTGGAGAATGAAAGCTCATTAAGAGATCAATGATTGTAGCAAAAGGGAAATCATGGAACTCCTTATACCGAACCCATGTGAAGATACTCAAAAATGGGTTGAATGCAGTACAAGCTGAAAGCTCTTTAAATCTGTGGCATCAATGTCTCGGCCACATGAGTGAGAAAGGGTTACGAATTCTGGTGAGGAAGCTTCACATCCCCTCAACCAAAGATGAGGTTCTAGATCTATGCGACTACTGCCCATTTGGTAAGCAACACAGAGTCTCTTTTATTCAAACATCAGAAAGGAAACAGAATGTGCTGGACTTGGTTTATTCTGATGTGTGTGGTCCTTTTGAGGAGGAGTCATTGGGTGGCAATCGATACTTTCTAACATTTATTGATGATGCATCTAGAAAGGTGTGGGTTTATTTCATGAGAACGAAAGACCAGGTATTTAATTACTTTCAAGAGTTCCATGTCATGGTAGAAAGAGAGACAGACAATAGGCTGAAATGTCTTCGCTCTGATAACAGGGGAGAGTATATTTCCAAGGAGTTTAAAGCATATTGTTTAAAATATGGAATTCGACATGAGAAAACAATTCCTAGAACTCCACAACACAATGGTGTGGCTGAGAGAATGAATCGCACCATTGTAGAAAAGGTGAGATGCATGCTAAAGATGACAAAGTTGCCAAAACAGTTTTGGGCAGAAGTAGTTCGCACAACTTGTTATCTCATAAACAGGTCACCCTCTGTTCCTTTGAAGTTTGAATAACAGAAAGTGTATGGTCTAAGAAGAATATTTCATACTAGCATCTAAGGGTGTTTGGATGCAAACCATATGTGCACATTTCAAAAGAGCAAATATCCAAGTTGGATGATAAAGCAATTCCATGTATTTTCCTTGGGTATGAAAATGATGAATTTGGGTATAGATTATGGGACCTAGAAAAGAATAGAATTGTTAGATGCAGAGATGTTGTGTTCTTCGAGGGTCAAAATGGGATAAATCTAGAAATCATTGAGAAGTCAGAGAGAGTTGATGAGTCCATAGAACTCATACAAATTCCTTCACATGTATAGTCAACAGTAACCGATGAAGATGAACATAATGAAGAAGTCACTGAGGAAACCTCTGACATGAATGGTAGTAATGATGATGAGATTGTTTATGATGTTCCTGAGCAGGGGGAGCAACATCATCAAGAAGAGCCAAAAGATCACCCCATTAAGAAGGTCTGAGAGAGAGCACCAACCTTCTAAAATGTACACTTCTTTAGAGTATATTCTATTGACAGAAGAAGGAGAGCCAAAATGTTTTCAGGAGACACAAGTTCATAAAGACAAAGTTAAGTGGCAGAATGCAATGAAAGATGAGATGAAGTCATTGTAAGAAATGGGCACATATGAGCTGGTGGATCTTCCTAAGGGCCGAAAGGAATTGAGAAACAAATGGGTGTTCAAGCTAAAGAGAGATTAAAATGGAGAAATTATGAAGTACAAAGCTCGACTTGTTGTAAAGGGTTTTGGACAGAAACAGGGCATCGACTTTGAGAAGATTTTCTCACTAGTGGTAAAGATGACTTCCATTCGTACAGTGTTAGGTCTAGTAGCTAACTTAGACCTTGATCTTGAGAAACTTGATGTAAAAACTGCATTTCTTCATGGTAACTTGGAAGAAGAGATCTACATGGTGCAACCAGAGGGTTTTGAAGTGAAAGAAAAAGAGAACATGGTTTGCAAATTGAAGAAGAGTCTATACAGTTTGAAACAAGCTCTGAGACAGTGGTACAAGAAATTTGACTCTTTTATGATGAGTCATGGGTACTAGAGAACCAAGGCAGATCCGTGTGTTTACTTCAAAAGATTTTCTAATGGAAAGTTTCTGATCCTTTTACTTTATGTTGATGATATATTGATTGTAGGACATGATACTGAGAAAATAGCAATGTTGAAGAAGGAGATGTCCAAGACATTTGATATGAAGGACATGGGCCAAGCACGTCAGATATTGGGAATGCAGATTACTCGTGACAGAAAGACTAAGAGACTTTGGTTGTCACAAGAGAAGTACACTGAAAGGGTGATTGAAAGATTCAACATGCAAGGAGCAAAGGAAGTAAGTTGTTAACTTCCTAGCCATTTTAAATTGAGCAAGAAGATGTGTCCATCAAAAGAGAAAGAAAATTATGAAATGTCAAGTGTACCATACTCCTCAGCTGTAGGGAGTTTGATGTATGTAATGGTTTGCACTAGGCCAGATATAGCGCATTCAGTCGGTGTGGTAAGTAGGTTCCTCTCTAATCTAGTAAAACAACATTGGGAAGCAGTGAAGTGGATTCTTAGATATCTAAGAAGCACTTCCAATTTGTGTTTGAGTTTTGGAAATGGTGAAGCTGTGTTAGAAGGTTACATAGATGCTGATATGGCTGGAGATCTAGATCACAGAAAATCCACTTCGGGTTATGTGTTTACTTTTGCAGGGGGAGCCGTGTCATGGCAATCCAAGTTACAGAAATGTGTGGGTTTATCAACAACAGAAGAAGAATACATTGCAGCAACTGAAGCTGGAAAGGAGTTATTGTGGATGATTAGATTTCTCCTAGAGCTTGGTATGCAATAAGAAGATGTAATTGTTTTCTGTGATAGCCAGAGTGCCATAGATTTGAGCAAGAATGCTACATGTCATTCTAGAACTAAGCATATTAATGTGAGGTTTCATTGGATAAGAGATGTAATAGAAAACCAGAAAATGAAGTTGAAGAAAATCCACACGGATAAGAACCCGTCAGACATGTTTACGAAGATTGTTCCAAAAGACAAGCTCGAGCTCTGTTGTCGGCATGAATACCAAGTGATGAATTAAAGATTGGTGTACCTCTCTCCGTGGGCTGAAGGGGGAGATTTTTGGGCCTTTTGGGTCCAGCCCAATCAGGAAGTTAATTAAATGAGCAAAACCTAAGAATGATGCTCATTCTATCACTTCTAGAGAGAGAAGTCATTCTGCAAAGAAAAGAAGAAACAAAGGAGAAGAAACAGAGGAAGAAAAAAAGAAGGAGGCACTAGATCTCTTACATTTTTACCTTCAGGTTCCAATTTCTTGCTGTCTTATATCTAGAATAGCTTGAGTCTAAATGAAATTAGTTTTATCTGTTTGCATGCCCCAACTTTGGGTTTAAAGTTGAGAAGAACATTTGTATCTGTTTCTTGCTTATAATGAAATTTGCTGGTTGGCCCCGTGGTTTTTTACCCTCCAGGTTGAGAGGGTTTTCCACGTAAATCTGGTGTTGTTTTGTTCTGTGTTTGATCTTCTGTTTTAGACTTGGATAACCTGTGAATTTACCCATCTCACATTTCTAGATTACAGTATAAAAGTAATCTTCGTATCAAAATTCCCAACAAACCGTTTGGTGTGGTAGTCCTGACAGCAGGCTTGATCATTAAATTAGTTAATATTGCTAACTTATCTATTACTTGTTGAAGAGTAGCTTTTATTTCAGCAAACTCAGTTGGAAAAACCTTATCTTTATCAATTTTTGGAGTTCTTTTGGCCATTTTTGGAGCACAAAACGTCCAGTTTTTGGATCTCTTTTCCATAGGATCTTATTGGCCTTTGGTAGTGGACTGCGACTAGCGAAGAGAAAGAGATAACTCGGAATTCCTCTATGGTTGGGCACATAGATCTTTCACCGATGAAGTATGCACGTTTATCAGTGTTCCACTGTATACATGGTTTATAATCGCGAGCAAATTCAGCGATTGGTCTATAGACCAATCGTTATTATTTAAATAATAGCGATTGGTTTAGAACCAATCGTTATTATTTAAATAATAGTGATTGGTCTAAAGACCAGTCGCGGTATACCCCATAAAATCCACGAATAAAAGGCGCCAACTTTTAGCGTGCATCAATAGCGGCGACTGCAAAACTTTTTAATTAACAGGTCCATTCTTTCCTCTTAGAAACCCGCTTCCTTTTCTCCACTCATCTCTCAATTTGTCTTTATCGTTTTCTCCATGGAAAAGATACCGAGCATAGAGAGGAAGTAGTCGCCGTAGAAGATGAAGATGCCATCCTCAATCTGTATGCTCTCTTTTACTATGGATACAGATTCAGGTTTCTCCAGCTGCTTCATTTATGTTCTTTTTCAGCCGACAGAAGGCATCGTTTTAGAAGATTCGTGGTTCCTTTCTTCTCTGTATTCACCAACGCATATCTAGGAAGAACAACTTCATCTCATTTACCGGTATACTTTGTAGATCAGTTATTTCAGCTTACTGAAACCTAGAATAAGACTTTTGTTTTGTTGATTAGGTTTATTTGACTGAGATTAATTCACTGTTGCTTTATTCATCTTCTAAGTTTGTTTTCTTCTTAGATGTCTGTTTGTTTGATTTGAAAATGGCTCCGAGTACGATTCAGAAGGCGATTGGTGCTGTGAAGGACCAGGCGAGCATCGCAATAGCGAAGGTCTCAAACAATATGGCTCCAGAACTTGAGGTTTTGATTATTAAAGCTACGAGTCATGATGATGAACCAGCGTCAGAGAAACACATTCGCGAGATCCTATTGGGTTTTGCAACAACAAAACTACGGATCTTCTTAGAAAATCAAACTTATAAAAAATCAGTTTCCAAATCATCTAAGACGAACAACAGATTTACCAATAACTGAAATAGCACAAAGCAATAAACGCTAACACAATATACGTGGTTAGATCAAAATCGACCTACGTCCACGGGAGGGATAAGTTTCACTAAATCAAAAAAATGTCAATATTAGAAATTTACATGCCCTTCACTCAAATAAAAAAAGTGATTACACTAGGAATGCTAGAATCCTCCACAATCAAAATCTCCCCCAACCTCTCACTCTGGATTAGCCAAAGAATAAGAAGAAGTAGAAAAACCCTAGATCTGTTCACTCTCTCTCAACCTTACTGTATTATAAGAAAAATACCCAAAAAAGTATTTATACTCTAACCCGTTTTCATAACAGAAAACTCTGACCCGTTTACCCGGAATTTAAAACCCGCCCGCAATGGGAAGGAACACCTCAACAATTCTCCCCCTTCCGAGCCATGGGAGAAAGTTGCTATAAACATTCATGATTGTGACGCTCCTGCCAGAACCATTCTGGCTTTGACACAACATATCTCATGCTTGCCTCTTGGCAAGCCTTTGTCATCATATCTGACCCGTTCGCATCTGTATGCATTTTCTACAAGTATAACTCCTTCTTCTCGAGCACTTCATAGATCCAATGGTACCTTCTTTGGATGTGTTTTAAACGTGAATGGAAACTTGGATTCTTGCTCAAATGTATAACACTTTGTGAGTCACTAAACACCACAAACCTGTCTTGTGTAATGCCTATTTCAATCAACAATTCTTTCATCTATCTCATTTCCTTACAATATTTAATAATGGCAATATATTCAGATTCTGTAGTAGACAAAGCAATACATTTCTGTAGACGAGACTTCCATGATACAACTCCTCCTCCAAAAGTAAACAAATACCCTAAAGTTGATCTCATTGGGTCAATATCACCACTAATATCTGAATAAAAAAACCCTTCAACATGTAGCTTTCCAGTACCATAACACAAAGCGTATTTGGAGGTCCCTCGAAGATATCTTATTAGCCACTTAACCACTTCCCAGTGTGTCTTACCGGGATTTGAAAGGAAACGAATAAGTACTCCAACTGCATGAGCTATATCCGGTCTTGTACTGACCATTGTATACATCAGACTGCCTATTGCTGAAGCATATGGAACACTGCACATTTCTTGTCTTTCCTCTTAATCTTTGGGAGACATTGTCTTGTTTATTTTCAAGTGTGTATCAATGGACAAGCAACTGACTTTGCCTTGTCCATACAGAATCGATTTAGAATCTTCTCAATATATTTCTCTTAAGACAACCATAGCATTTTCTTCACCCGATCACGAATGACCTGCTTTCCAAGAATTTGTCTTGCTTGACCCAAGTCTTTCATCTCAAAATACTTAGCCAAATCCTTTTTTAACTTGGCAATCTTGAGCTTGTCTCTCCCAATAATAAGCATGTCATCAACATATAAGACAAGTATAATAAAATCATCAGAAACAAACTTTTGCACAAAGACATAGTGATCTGTAGACGTCTTCATGTACCTATGGATGGTCATGAACGACTCAAACTTAAGATACCACTGCCTTGGTGATTGCTTCAAACCGTACATACTTTTGACAAGTTTGCACACCTTATTTTCCTCACCTTTCTTATTATAACCTTTAGATAGCTCCATATAAACATCTTCATCCAAATCACCATGGAGAAATACTGTCTTGACATCAAGCTGTTCAACCTCAAGATCCATACAAGCAGCTAGACTTAACACCACCCGGATAGAAGTCATCTTCACTACCGGTGAGAAAAATCTCATCATAATCGATTTCATGCCTCTGGCCAAAATCTTTGACAACCAGCCTAGCCTTGTATCTTGTCTTTCTATCATCACCTTCTTGTTTGATCGTGTACACCCATTTATTTTGTAATACATTTCTGTTCTTTGGTCTTTCAACTAGATCATATGTTCCATTTTTCAGCAATGACTTCATCTCTTCATCCATGGAAGCTAGCCATTCTTTATGAGCATCTTAAAGAGCCTTCTTATAGCATATAGGCTCTCCACAATCAGTTAGAAGGACATACTATGTAGCATGATACTTAGAACTTGATCTTTTCTCCCTAGTAGACCTCCTAAGTACCTTTGTTTGTTGATTATGTTAATTTCCATGTTCTTGTTGAACTTGAAAATCAACCTCAACATTATCACCAAGATCAGTTTCAGTATTAGTATCATTTCCATGGCCTACATCTTAACCCTGAGGAACATCATCATCACTATCTGAGTCTGAAGCTACATGTGGCCTTGTCTCCTCAACATCATGAGACAGCTTAAGACCACAAAGGTCGCGTATATATGCATCAAGCTTTTCACCATATTCAAAATTCTCAATAGTCTGATCTTCAAGGAATACCACATCTTGGCTTCTCAAAACATTTTTTCAACTTGGTCATAACACCCGTATCCCCACTTTTCATCACCATAACCCAAAAATATGCATTGCCTGGTTTTTGCATCTAACTTAGACCTTTCATCTTTTAGAACATGCACAAAAGCTCTCTACAACCAAAAACACGTAAATAGTCATAATTAACATCTTTATCTGACCAGACTCTTTCTGCACACTTATTATTCAATGGTTTGGAGGGAGAACGATTGATCACATACACTACAGTGCTCATGGCTTCAGCCCAGAAATGCTTAGCCAACTTGGCATGGGAGAGAATACTCCTCATCTGTTCCAATATTGTTTTGTTCATCCTCTTTGCCACACCATTTTTTTGTAGAGTCTTGGGCACAGTCTGTTCATTTTGAATACCCTGCTCTTTGCAATAATCATCAAATGAGTCTATGTACTCTCCCCTGTTATCTGACCGCACCCACATCAATTTTCTTCCTGTCTCTCTTTAAACCAGCTTGTGAAAGACCTCAAACTTTATTGCAACCTCATCCTTGGACTTTATAGCATAGGCCCAAACCTTCCTAGATGCATCATCTATAAAGGTTATAAAATAGGAAGCACCACCTATGGATTTAATCTTCATAGGACCACAAACATCTGTATGGACCAAATCAAGGACATTCTTTTTTAGTTCCACTTTCGATTTACTGAAGGAGACTCTATTCTGCTTACACTCAGAGGATGACTCCATCAAAACAGAATATGCTGCATCATAGACAATTTTCAAATTTGTCTTGTATAAGGAAAACAATTCTTACCTCGTGCAACAAACAATGAATCCTTGCTTAGATTCCATGCTCCACCATTGAAAACATTATGGTAGCCTCCATCATCGAGCTTACTTGCTGAAATCAAATTCATTCTCAAATCAGGAACATGTCTTACATCTGTCAATGTTAGGAAACAACCCATGTTTGTCTCGATTCTAACATCACCAAGACCAACTTTCTTGGACACGCCACTGTTACCCATGTGAACTTCACCATAATCACCAGGTTTGTAGGACTGGAAGTAACCTTTGTGTGGAGTAATATGGAATGAGGCACTTGTGTCAACAACCCATGCTGTTTTATTTGAAGATGTGCTAAGATAGGAGTCTTGATAGTTAGAAGCATATGTCAATTCACCATCTGAAGCATAAGCAGATGTATCTGCACTCTGTTCTTTCTTTTCTCTAGCTTTACCGTACCCTTCGCTTTATCATTTTTAAATTTCCAGCACTCATTCTTCCAATGACTCATTTTTCCATAGTAATGGCAAGCATCATCCTTCTTTGGAGCTCTAGACTTGCTTCTAGACTTTCCCCTATTCGAACCATTTCTATTATCCTTTGATCTTCCTCTATCAGTCACCAACATATCAGACTTAGAGGGTTTATCCCCTTTCAATTCTCCTCATCAAATAAGGAACTGGTGAAAAATGCTATGTTCACTTTACCATTTGGTGCTGAGTTGCTGAGAGTGATAATAAGTGTCTCCCAACTTGTAGGCAAAGATCACAGGACTAAAAGTGCTTGCACCTCATCATCAAAATTTATCTTCATACTACTCAGCTGATTCAAAATATTTTGAAATTTATTCAAATGCTCAGCAATTGATTTATTATCAATGTATTTCAGATTCACCAGCCTTCGTACCAGTGTTGCTTTATTCCCTGCTGATCTCCCAACGTAGAGAGTTTTAAGTTTTCTCCACACACCATACGTCGTAGTCTCATTCTCAACATGATGCACAACATTTACACCAACCCATGAACAAATAAAGTTGCATGCATTTCTATCTGTCTTTTTCCAATCAGCCTCTTTTGTAGTATCATGTCTAACACCCTCATTTTCAATTGCTTCATTCAAATCATCTAAAACTAACAGATCACTAATCATCAGTTTCCATTGCCTGTAGTTGGTATCATTCACACTCACCATATCAGGTCTAGATTTCCCCATTATTACTACCTTAACAACTGACAAAACCCCAACAAAGAATTGATCTCCTCTTTGAATTTCGTCAAGTAACCAGCAGAGCACTCTGCTCCAATGTTAAAACAGATAACCAATCAATAATGCTCTGATACCACTGTTGGGTTTTGCAATAACAAAACTACGGATCTTCTTAGAAATCGAACCTGTAACAAATCAGTTTCCAAATCGTCTATGATGAACAACATATTTACCAAGAACTGAAATAGCACAAAGCAATAAACGACAACACAATATACGTGTTTCGGTCAAAATCGACCTACGTTCACGGGAGGGATAAGTTTCACTAAATCAAACAAATGTCAATAGTAGAAACTTACATGCCCTTCTCTCAAATGAAAAAATTGATTACACTAGGAATGATTGGAATCCTCCACAATCAAAATCTCCCCCAACCTCTCACTTTGGATCAGCCAAAGAAAAAGAAAAAGTAGAAAAACCCTAGATTTGTTCACTCTCTCTCAACCTTACTGTATTATGAAAAAAATGCCAAAAAAAGTAATTATACTCTAACCCATTTTTATAACAGAAAACCTTAACCCGTTTATCCGGAATTTAAAACTCGTTCGCAATGGCAAGGAACACCTCAACAATTATGAGATTGATTCACTATTGCTTTATTCATCTTCTAAGTTTATTTTCTTTTTAGAACTTTGTTTGTTTGATTCGAAAATGGCTCCGAGTACAATTTGGAAGGCGATTGGTGCTGTGAAGGACCAGACGAGCATCGCAATAGCGAAGGTCTCAAGCAATATGGCTCCAGAACTTGAGGTTTTGATTATTAAAGCTATGAGTCATGATGATGAACTGGCGTCGGAGAAACACATCCGCGAGATCCTTCATTTAACATCATATTCACGAAGTCATGTTAGTGCTTGTGTTTTTTCATTCTCGAAGCGGATCGGGAAAACTAGAGACTGGATTGTTGTTATTAAATGTTTGATGCTGATTCAACGTTTGTTGTGTGATGGAGATCCAGTTTTTTAACGGGAGATTATGTACACTACTCGAAGAAAGATAATGGTAATGGAGAATTTTTTTGGGGTTAAATCTACAATCTTTTCCATTAGAATAGAAGATAATACATGTAGGTCATTCAATATGCGGTGGAGGTTGATGCAGATTGCAGCCGCTTTCCACTTGAATGGACATTTCATTCTCGATGGGGCAAAAAGCCTGGGAGAATGAATGGTAAGATATTTATATACATTAAAAACCAATTTAACGAATGAATTGGTCGCACAAGTAATTGATAAAGATGTGGAAGTTGGGGCAGATAGTAGTGAGTTCCTGTTAATTGGATTTTCCATTCCCGGGAAAAGAAGCCTGACAAGGCTTTTGTTAATGGTTTGCTTCTTACTTTCATCACAAATCTTCACTCGCTTGCTGTTTCTCATTGTTTCAACTGGATTGTAGTATTCTTCTTTATGTCATAAATGATAAATCATTGTTCAAAACAGTGTTTTTACATGTTTTTTTCTCTTTTTTTTTACAGCATCTAGAAGTAGTAGTTACTGAGGATAATGTGGAGGGCTTATTTGGGATGCTTGTATTTTTTGTTGATGATTTACAAGACCTTTTATGCATTATTGATCTTTCTCTATTAAAACGCATGATAGTCTTCTCCCATGTTGAGGCCATATTTGAACTCATGAATTGCTAAATAGTGAGCTATTAGTTTTTCACATGTTCTTCAATTTCATTCTCTTCAATTTCTTTAGTTCATCATTTCCTTGAAGTAATTTGTTAATTGATTGAGTAGAGACAATCATATTCAGACAGGTGTGAAGTAAACTCATCTCTCTTTATTATTCTTTTTCTTTCGGACTTTGAATCCTCCAGCGGTTGCTTCTTTGCACGGCTGATTGGAACTTAGGTTTTGAGATCACGGTAATATAGTTAGGGTTCTGAATTTCTCTCTTCATTTTCATATAAAAAATGTATTTACTAATAGCTCGTCATTTCATGGAAGTAATTTGTCAATTGATTGAGTAGAGACAATCATATTCAGACATCATATTTAGACAGTATATTTGAATGATTAATATTTGCTTTGACTTGTCTCTATTATCTTAAATTGAGCTCTGAATTGAATCGATTTGGTGTCCTTGGGACCTTTATAGATGATTTTAGCGAGGATTCTCTAACTGGAAAAGGGATTTGAGTTTCTTGGTACACTAGGAAGTCATATCAGGTATATTAATTAGGAATGATATACTTAATTTTATTTTAAATATGATTTATTATAAGAGAAATAGTCTCACTAACCAGAGATAGGGTTATTGGTTATTTGGTGAGGCCTAAATTAAATTTGGGTATAGCTGTTGTAGCTGCTATTGTGCTTAAATTTAGATTTGATTTCCATAATCTCTTTATGTATTTTGTCCAGATTCATTGCTCTCTGCATATGCTGTTAGAAATAACCTTAAAAGCATAATGGTGCACAACACTGGTTTCTGTTATTTTTGCAATATGACAACATAAAGTTCAATAAGATATTTGAGGTGGCACAACCTAGTTGAAGGAATTTGATGTGGTATGGGATTATGCTTCCTCTTTTGATGTTGTATTGTCGCATTTGATAATATCTAAGAAATAAGATGCATAATGCTTGCGTATTTTTCTTAATCATGTTGTCCTAAGTCTGTCCTAAGTCGAATTGTTCTCTCTTTCTCTTTGAGAATAATGTTCCTTTGTCAACTTGTCATCTATGCTAGCATTAATTTTTTTTATACTTGACTAAGATTGAAGCACACATGGGAGTTCATGTTGGGTCTATTGATGAAGAAGATGTTGCGTATCGATGCAGGGAACCAACTCGATATCCGTCAACATGGACATCGTTGATGACTGTGATAGCAGAAGAGTGGAGTATTACAATTGTGAAAACAAGAGAAAATGTATATGCAAATAACATGACTTGGAGTAAACATCTCATAAAGTTTTAAATACTTGCTTTTTTTAAAAGAACTATCGATTTTACATATTTTAAAATTTTGGAGTTCTGGGTTTGCTATAATAGGATTTCTAATTTTTTCCGTTTATACAAAAATGGGTAAAACTAGAGTCCTTCTTTAGGTGGAGTGGGTTTGTCCGCAATAAGTAAAGGTTATAAAACCTTCACTTTCTTATTCCTCTTGATGGTGTCAGAACTCATCGATGATCTGGTCGATATAGTTCTTCCTATCTTTTTGGATGCTCATCTTGACTACGTCGTTCCACAATTCAAGGTAGTTTACAAAGTCGTTGGTTCGATGGGCCTATATATGGCGACCACACGGTCACGACAGGGAGGCATGCAATCTCACCTAAATTGATTAAAATGTTCGTTGGTGTAGTAAAAAATGACCTATTCCGGAAGCATTATCATGAGTTGATCATCTATAAGGTAGACCATTTTCTTAATATCATACCAAGGTAAAGCTCACATATGGAGTCGTTGTCGTCGACGGACATTTCCAGGTTAACACCCCTAATGTGTCAATATTAGAGGACAACACTCGTCACATTGCTAGGAAGTGGAGGAGATATACGTTCCATCTTTTCCAATAGCCTGGATCAAAGTTGTGATCACTAGAGGAGATTTTACAAAAATATGTTCTTGGCCGGAATTTGATTTCTCTGATTTGAATTGTAATATATGATTTATGTTTTATCATTTGTTAGAGGAACATCTAAGAACTTTTATACTAGGTTTAGGTCGGTTGAGGTGGAGGAATTCAACTCCAATTTTTCTATTTGAAGTTCTATCCCTAATTTTATCCTTATCTTTGACAGTCTAGTAGGAGATAATCCTTCTGGAAGATCGGCGAAGTTCATCGCGGCCTGCTAAAATTCACAAAGAAGACAATCAAAACAACGTTGTTTTTATTAGTCCAAAATTCGTCGTTGGTGGTCCGTTGGAGATCCGTCTGCGTTTGGGTGTTTCATCTAACGGGCCTGACGTCCCGTTAGTTGATCAGGTGTGGCCTCGAGAGTGTGCGT